>NC_089211.1:7715067-7895067 GCF_963930695.1 Labrus bergylta | reverse complement strand
AGTCAGTCGCTCGCTCGCTCGGGCAGCGCAGACGGAGACAGGATGGACAGGATGGACAGGAGGGACGTCTCTGTGCTGCCCAACAATAACCACCCGGACAAGTTCCTGCAGCTGGACGCCAGGACTCTGCCCGGGATGTTCCAGGTGGGAGCGCTGGTTTCCAGTCAGAGACACTGGCACAACAGAGTCTACTCACAGGTAAAGACTTCTTCACCTCACTGATTCTGACATGGGGACGGTACTGGGTCACTTTAGGACACAGGAGAGTCTAGAGTCCGTCTGACCCCTGGGCAAAGATTCACAGGGGTCCCTCCATCAGAACGACATATATAAAGAAATAAGAAG
This sequence comes from Labrus bergylta, assembly GCF_963930695.1. Lineage (NCBI taxonomy): Eukaryota > Metazoa > Chordata > Actinopteri > Labriformes > Labridae > Labrus > Labrus bergylta. The sequence continues at coordinate 7,894,722 of NC_089211.1, read as the reverse complement.
TTGGTATGATTGTTGCACAGATGATTTGTCCAGTTTGGATTCACAGTTGAAGAAGCTCTGTGCTTTAAATAAACACAGTCCAGCCTGCTGCAGGGAAAGATTGAAAATGTCCTTCAAATAACAAACAAATGAAGGACATTTGAAGTGATCCGTGCAGCTGCTTCTATACATTATAATCCTCTCTAACTTTAGCCTGAATTACTGCTTAGTCTTGCATATTCATGTTTTCTGTTTGTCTGTCACCCTCCTGCAGACGATTTGTGCTTTCTTTTACTTGTTTTTAGTTTTAGATCTCCCGTTCCTTCCTGAAGGAGCTGAGTAGTCTGCAGGGCGAGGCTTATATAGGTCTTTATACAGAGTTAGCATTTAATGACATCACAGCTAAGTAGGCTACAGCTCCTCCACATATGTTCACTCTGTAAATCCAAGATGGTGGCGGAGAAAATGCAAATCTCAAGCTTTCAGACAACAGCGTGTGCCATCAAGGTTTCACTGTACAATCTTATGTTCATATTCTCTCGTCCTGGTTTTCTCTCCACAGAGAGAGCGCAGCAGGTTGAAGCCTGACAACAGGCCCCCCCCCCCCCTCCCCAGAGGACACCCGGGTGGTGTTTGTGGACAGATACCTGGAGAAACACATCACGCCCTTCACCTTAAAGTCTAACATCAAGAGAAACCCTCTGTACACGGACATCAGAGCCACGGACACCGGAGGAGACGGCAAGAAGACCAAACCGTCCTGGACCGTCAGAGAGTTCGACACACAGACGATGCACGGAAACCTGGGAGATTACTTAAAGGTGAGCAAGGACGAGTGACGGGACGGCGGAGGACAGACGGGTTAAAAACCTGCAGATGGTCAACTGTGAATCAGATTTAAATGAAAACAAAAACATATCAGAACTGTGACAGTTTCAAACAATAACTTATTTTAGTTCCAGTCAGAGACCCTCCCTCCGCCAGAGGTCGTCCGTCCCCCTCCCTGTCCCCCCATGATGTTCTGTGAACACCTCAGTGCAGGTTTTAGAAACAGAGCAGAACACATAATATAAACGACTTTAACAGGATGACAAAAGATGAAAAGTTTTGGGAGTTTGTGCTGAAACTTAAGTCCTGAAACAAAAGAGTAAATCTGTCGTTTTTGATACCAAAGAAGAAGAGACCAAAAACAAAAGTGTTGATAAAGATGTCAGAGACTCAAGCAGAGAGAAATGAAGCAGCACTGCCACCAACTGGTCATTTCAGACGTCTCCACTACATCTAAACCCTTCTGTCAAGGGGGGGGGGGGGTTTAAGTCTCCACAGGACCTAAAGGGTCTGATTTAAATATGTTGAGGCTTATTATTTTCACTTTGAGGTACGGAAGCCCTAAGCAGACAAACGTACATCCACATTTCCGCGTGATGAAGAGAACATTTAGGTTGTTTTCTGAAGATCTTGACTCATTTCTCTCATTACTGCCCGTTTCCACACAGTCCGTGCACGTCGCAGTATGTCCGCTGTTCACTGCCACTCTAGTCAATGATGGTGTTTCCACAGCGAGCGCCACGGTTCGTCTCAGGAGCGTGCCAGCAGCGCCACTATGAAGCAGTTATCACTATCACAAATCAGTGTCATTATCCCGAAATATTGAGATAAATAAGCTGAAATGTGGAGGACACATGTCAAATCACATCCAATGTATGGATGTTTGTCCTCTTAGGGCTTCCGTACTTTGGGTTTAAAAATGCCACTAACTACAAAAATGTTTTTATTCAGGGTGTTTCTTTATTCATTATTTCATGAATGGACAAAATTCACTCATGGTTATGAAACATTACGATGAGAGTTGATCACTTAGACGGTTTTTCTACAACATGACAAAAACAAAGAAACTCAAAGTCCATCTGTCTCTGTTTAAACGACAGCAGATCTTCAGTTTCATTGTGTTTTTCTCTCTGTCCAGGAGGAGGAGAAGACGGCTAAAGATCTAGACTTTTGGCTGGAGGATCTGTACACGCCGGGATTCGACTCTTTGCTGAAGAAAACAGAAGCCGAACACAAACGGAGAAAACTTTGTAAGATTCTGTCCGCAGTTTTCCTGTCGGTTTGTGCGATTCTCGTCGTGATCATCGTGCCAGTCCTCGTTCTCCAGAAGAAAAACTGAAGGACGAGGACAACTTTGAAGACCTCTCCTGTCAAAACCAGAGACTGTAAATATTACTGGACGAAGCCTGAGTGACCTCACCCGTCTGTTCCTGCAGGGGGCGCTGGAGTCCCATCGATGGTGGTCTCCATGCTGGAAATGCTGTCTCAGTCTAACTTTCAGTCAACCTAACAACAGCTGAGAGCTGGAGCTGAGGCGGGTTTTAAGCCTCCTCACAAACCGTTACACCGCGCCCACCTGTCAATCAGGTCAGCTACACGCCTTATTGTGAATAACTCTTATCCTTCATCAAATCAAAACTGATGAGTCATCAAAACATTCACCCCCCGTACAGTGTGTGTCGATCGAGACATGAGCTAATCAGACCTGTTTGGTTTTTTGAACCAGGCTGTAAACATGTTAATCTCTGCTGTAAAAACAGGCTTTTTAGAATGGGTGTGTATGTGACTTCCTGTGCTTCTGCAGCCACCCTCTAGTGGACACTCGAGGAACTGCAGGATTTTATACTTCAGCATCAGCTTCATTTTTCAACACCGGAGGTTGCAGCTTGGTCAAAATGTGCTGATCGTTATTTTGTTCTGAAGATTAGAAAGAAATAACCCGCTGATTTCAACGACACGCCCTCATGCACATGAAGGTAATTTCCTGACAACCCGATGGTAAAAACTTTGCGGGTTCTTTCTGAAACATCTGACTTTGCATCTGAATGTTGGAAGTGCAGAGAGATAACGTGATGGTGGTGAGGATTATTCCAATCCAGTTCTCTTCCTGTTATTCTGAATGTCATGATGTAACCAGAGGGGGATCCAGTCTCTGGATCTAAGATTACACCACCATGTCTTCCTAACCACTCGTGTCCCCCTCCTCAGCAGAAGAAAGGTCAGAGCATTCTACTGAATAGTAGACACATACATTGTGCTGTGGTTGAAGCTACTCTCCCGACTATCCTTTCAGTCACCTAGCAACTTAAGCCATTCATTTGCACGCTCTCCCCCACCTACTCTACAGCGAGCACAGTGCATCCAATCTAAAAGGCCCTTATTACTGATATCGGCCCCCAAATTCCATGGATGCGATAGTTTTCTTAAATTTTAATATAAATATTGACTTGTTTTGAATATTTCACGTTTTAAACTTCAGAGTATTTGCTACTGCACCACCATCAGGATCAGAGGCAGATCACTGCATGGGCAAACTGGGCAAGTGTCCAGGACGCTGGGCAATGGGAGTTTGGCCTTAAGAATTATTTTTGCTAAATGTTCTTAGCCTTCTTGCTTTTGGTGGTTTCTCGGGTAAGGGAACAGAGACAGTCAACGAGAGAAAGTAAGCTGCCTTGTCAACGTGCTAAATGGAACTACAAACTATTTTAGAAAATGAAGGATCAATAACTTTTAGAGACTGCTGCTCATATTACTCTTAAAGGTGCACTATGTAGATTTGGTAGTGAAATTTAAAAGTTAGAGAAGTGAAATATATTTTCTGAACTAAATACACAAACTTTATTCAAAGAAAAAAATGGATCCCTGGACACTGTTTGGAGCTAAAAAGCTACCAGGAGAGTTACGGTTTCACTGTAGTGGCCGCCCAACACAACTTTTCTTGTAGCATTTTATCTTCAGTGTTACAGGGACCAAATTTTCCTCTGAGGTCAGTTTGTGTATGGAGTTATGAACATACCACAGAATCTGTACACTTACCCAACTTTCACATTTCTCTACCAAAACTACATCCACATTCCACATTTTACCTGATTGTGCACGGACCATAATGCGCACCAGAAAGTTGAAGTTCGATCCTTCAGTTTTTATCTGTGAAGAAGCCCGACAGGGTTTAAGTTTCTATAAAACAATACATGACAGAGTTCAAAGAAATATGTGCTGTGTGGTTGTGGGATGGATGTGTAGGTCGGGATCTGTGGTCATGATTACCCGTCCATGATCAGGACTATGAGCTCATGGCGCCAGCTGAGAGAGTTTGAAGAGGGACTTGATCTTTGGTTTGTTTTCATGCACGAGAGTGAAGAAGGAGGGATAATAAAAGAGCACCAACATGAGACTGATTTGATTTGATTTATTTATTGCAATAAAGATGTACAAAGTATTGGTAATCATAAATGTTAAAATGTTAGAAAAAGCATATCTGTGACTGTTAACAGTACAGTGTATCAAAACATTCCTGCTTCTAACCAGCGGGGTCGATTCCTTCCACGAGAGTGTGAGAGAGAGCGAGCAGGTGTGATCTGCTGCCACCACCACTGCAGTCCTGACCTCTCTTCAAAAAGGCATCGAAAAGATAGAAATACACTGAACAGAGACGCCGTCTGCTCCAATCAGAAAAAAAGCAACTAAAGAAAAAAATTAATCAACATGCAAATTAAGTCACAAACCGAAAAATCGAAAAAAAGACGAGAAAAAAATAAAGTGGAGAAAATCTAAACTAAAATAAATATCTTTCTCCGTACTCGACTGAAGAGTCTCCTCCGGTAGTTCGACTCAGACGCGTATTTACAGGTTAGTTCATGTGTGAAGAAGACCAAGGATGACTTTTTACACGTCGCCCATCGTCATGGCGAGGAGACAGGAGGGGGGGGGGGGGGGAGGGGAAAGGGGGAGGGGCTTTGGCAATCAAAACACGTACACAGTAAGAATGAGACGCCAGGTGAGGACAGGTACAGGTGTGTTTTGGTTTCTTCAGTAGGACTCAGAATCTACCTACGGGACAGAGATGAGGACGACCACACACACGAGGAGTATTTGGTTGTAAAATGTGACGGGAGGTCTCCGTGACGTACCAAAGGTGAATACCCCCCGCCCCCCCCCCCCCCTTGTGGTCAGACTCATACGTTGTATATACGTGTATATAGAGTTTATATTCTATAGTCTTTAATGTACAAATATAGAGCGACCCGTGACCTCGGAGAGTGACGCCAAACAAACCGGTCAAAGATGCTCTCCTTTGTTTAGACGAGTGCACAACAGCGCCCCCTAGTGGCAGAATCGTCCAAAAGCTTTTTGTTATTGTCCTTAATGTGTGCAACGCATAACTTCAACAACTTGTGCTTGGCTCTACGGAAGCCCAGAGCGGACATTCAGCCATGCTTTTTTTGAAACTCCTTTTCCCGGTGACAATGACTTAATTACCTCAAGATCTCATCGTCTTTATCTCCAGAGATAACATCGCTGCTGATCCTATGATAACGATACATTTCAGCTCTTTCCTCAAGATCGAGAATTTAACTAGTTATGAGAAGACCAGCGCTGTTACCCCGACGTGACAAGATTCTCTGGATCTTCACTCATTTATCTCGAGATAATTACGCTGGCTTCCCTGCAAGGTGTTCATTCCTCAAGTTCTCACGAGAAAAGTGTAATTAACTCATTATCACGGGAAAAGGAGCGTCGCAATACATCCTGAAATCACAGGATTCTCCAGATCTCATTTAATGAGAGATACCAGTGCTGGTTTATATTTCAGTTGTTTCCTGGAGATCTCAGCGTCATTATGTCGGTATCCCGAGAGATTAGCTCCATTATCCTGAAGTAACAAGATTCTCTGGATCTTTGGAATCAAAATTACCAGGCTGAAAGGATGCTGACATAACTACACCATCATGATGCAGATTTATGAAAAGTCTGAATTTGTAAGGTTTGTCCTGCAGGACGTCAAGGGAACTACTTTTAAAACGCTCCTTTTTTGGAGTTTGGATGCAAACTCAGGAGATCCTCCACTCGATGTGCTGAAACAGCAGATTACTGATACTCTTCAGTATGGTGACATCATGTTTGGTGATACTGATGACGTTCTCACAGACTCAGAATCTATTTTGAAATTAAACGTCTGCACGCTAAGATTTTATTTTACAACCATTAAAGCAAAGTTTGGATTCTTTCACAGCATTCTGTGCATCGCTACATGGACTGTGACGGATTAAAGAGCAGAAAAAAATAGATTTTATGCAGATGATGCGATCTTTATCCTGTGAAACTTTTTAACAATATATCAACTCATACTCCTGTATCGTGGAACGTATCACATGGACAAACAGCCGTAATCAGCTCTGGATCTCTTCAACTCAGTCGTGTTTTTAATCTTGTTTGTGGTCTTTATCAGAGCGAGTTTCTTCTGTCGATGTGCACAGTGTGTCAGAGGCATGTTTATAAGCCGTCTAGCAATCAAGACTAAGGCCTGAGGGGGGTGCTGTTGTGCACTCCAGCTGAACCTGGGGTCGTCTTTGAGCTTTCAAAGTTTCATAAAGATCTTGAGATCCTGACATGCGTACACATAGTATCAAAGTACTGAGGCTATATTAAATACACTGACGAGCATGAGAGTGTGTACGGCTACTGCGTACGTACTGAATGCACACACACACACTCCCCACAACCTCTCCACACAGATACACACACACACGTCTATAAAGTCCTGGCTCCACACTGTGCAGCTGAAGCAGAGTGATGGTTGCAGCAGTGGAAATGCTAACAGCACAGCAACAACGTGCTAACTGCTAACCGTCTGTGCAGGAAACAAAGAGAGACTATGTATGCTAACTCCTAAAACGGCGGTGTTTATTATCATCGTTATTTTACAGTACATTCAACTAACCTAAGAGTCATGTCACATTCCTCTCCTGAAATTGCAAACATTAAAGAGCAGAGAATGCTAAATGCTAAACCTGTTTTGTTTCTGTGGAAAAGCTGAGAAGATCAGAACGTTACAAATAAAAAGAACCCTGTTTCCCTCCATCGCTCTGTGGCAGATTTCACATCTTTACCCAGAATCCTCAGGAACCGTAAAAAGGCTCTTCAATCTGGATTACGTTACAGGTTTTATTTACTTCCTGGTTGTTAGCATAAAGGCTAAAGTTTGGGGTCATTCCCACAGACTGTATATAAGAAGTGGACGTTAGCTTCACGGTCTGAAAAATTAATTGTGGCTCGAACCTGCATTCTCTCTAATGCCCAGCAGGGGGAGTGCTACTTCTCCGTTGATTTGTTCCCTCAGTAAACATTTTCCTGATAAGTTAATGTTCTCAATCTCTAGAATCAAGTCTCCTTCAATGCAACGTGATGTTTGTTTCGGAAATAGTAGTATGATATGGTCCCATTTAGGAAGAGGGGGAGGAGTTAGGGCGGGGCCACCTGGTAGCTGGTCGAGGTTAGCACCCCAATGTATGTCCCAGTTTAATGGTTGTATCCCAGTTCAGGTCTGCATTCTTGTGACGGTGCATTTGAATACCGATAATGCCACAGCGTCGAAGGCCCCTTCTTTCCCTGGCCCGACATATCCTGAGATTAGCTAACCACAAATTTAGACAAGCTGGTGGACTCTCAAGCAGCCGATAATTAAACTTTTAGATGCAAGTCATTGGATTCAACTCAATCAAATGGATTCTAATACTAATGTAAATAAAACAAAAGTGTCCCTGAAACTTTAGATTTTCATTTCAGTAATATGTTCAGTTTTGTGGTGCAGCTATCAAGGTTGCACGGCAACAAGGGCGGAGCTTAGAGGGGAAAGGGTAAGGGGCGGGGACAGCTGGTGAGTGGGCTTTGCAGGCTATGAGGGCTGGGTCCTTCATCGCATGCTACCCCAGAAATGAGACACAACCACAGTGACTTTGATTCTGTATTTATCCGGCTAACTAAAACTAGCTCCGCCCTCCCGCCCCAAATATGGTCACCTCCAGAAAACAAGATGGTGAGACGTGAGGCTTCAAAATGGCAGCCCACGAAGAAAAGGTCAACCTCATGTTGGCTACGTCCACTTCTTTACAGTCGAAGGAGCCGTGCAGATATTTAGAAAAATTTCATCCTTCATGTTTTTTAATGATTCTTGTGTTTGGGGATAAATATATATTAAATTAAATATATATATATTAAAATATTTAGATGCCATTAAAGCCTTTTAAAGTGTGTGTAGACTGAACACACTTTACAGATTCTGTATTCAGACTCTCGTCTCTCTGGTTTTTGTAATCTGATCTGAACTCATGTTTTAAATCCTTGTGTGTCTCCTTAAAGTAACTTTGCACTCGTGTCTTCAGAATAAATGTCACCGCTCCGTGGAGCAGCGCTTGTGCTTTGTAACATCATACAAATTAAAGTTTAGGACAAATGACCTTTTTGGTTATCTCAGCGTGCCCTCACCCTGCGGCCAAGTCCACATTACATCCATTTTTTACATTAGTGTTATATGTACACATGGCTTTTCTTGCAGCGACGGGTCTTACAGAAGACGAGCAGCCAGCGTGTGTTTTTGTAGGAAATGGTTAGTGTGAAGCAGAAAGCGCGGCGTCTGAAAGTCGTCCTGAAATGAACTGAGGCGAGTCGTCCTTTGACATGAAGGAGCGATGGACTTTTATTACAAGTACTTACAAGCTCATATGCATAGAGGTATATCTTCACTCAGCCCTGACACATTCTCATGTCACATTCTTTCCTGCCAGCAAGTCTTCCTGCACACTGTGGCGCCGCGTGTTGGCCAATCTCTGCACAGCGAGGCGTCGTGGGTAAGAGAGACCAGCGGTCCGTCAAACAGCCACAAACACTCGCGACTACTGAGGAGCTAACGCTGGGGGGAAAAAAATGGAATACGATCCCATCTGTTGATTCACCAGCAACATGTAGTGAGTCCTAATGCGGGGGGGGGACACGATGGGAGGAAAAGAAGACAATTGCCCTCTGAGTTTACCCACAAACCGTCCAGCCAGTATGGCTTATAAGAGAAAAGGAACTGGTGACAATCGTTAGCATTAAGGCAAAGTTTAACTAGCTTAGTGGGTGGAGCAGTTTCTCTTTCTGCAGGGGGGAGAACCAGACAACAAAACAGAAAGAAAGATGAGCAGCTACAAGGGCGTTTCAAAAAAAAAAAAAAAAAAAAACTAGCTTCATGTCTTTTATCACAGACAAATATCTTAAAGTTCAGACCCACCTGAAGTCAAAGTGTGGCTAAATATTCAACAGCTTTAAATAGGAAGACTCAAAAAGTGAATAAAATAAAACACATGTTGATTAGGGTAAAAGAGAGAAAGAGAAATGCAATCAAGTGGACACCCTTCATTAAGTTTATGCAATCCACTCGCATAAATACAACGCTCCCACTACGAAGGAATCACATTTAAAACTCCTAAAAAACTACTCGCTACTCTCCACCAATAATAAAGGTCATATCGTCAATCTGGATTACTTCATCTGGAAGGCACATCCATAAGGCTTCAGAAGGTGTTGCAAAGCGTTCTGCGTGCTTCTCTCCCAACACGTTAAGGACAAAAAAACAAACACGGTGTGATTTATTGCTGCATCACAAACACGACGACTGGTCCGGTTTCACTCGACACACGTTAATGACATCAAGGTTTGTTTGTTTTTAAATGTAACTATGGGAACGACGTGAACGTTGTGTGCACGACTGCCTGAGAAAAAATCATCAACTCGGATTAAAACAAAAAAAACGAGATAAAAACTGGAGCTACAAGCAGAGAACGAACGAACCGACGACATCGTGGAATAAATAGAAAGAAAAGGAGCAGAGTGGGCGACAACAACGCCCACCCCCCACATTCCTCAATCACTCGTAGGCCTTCTCCACCTCTCAATCCTCCATCTTTATGATCCCAGTGTTGTTGCGGTCAGGGGCTGTGGTTTACCGTCTCTGGAGTGTGTTTGGACTGGGAGCTGTGTGTGTGTGTGTGTGTGTGTGTGTGTGTGTGTGCTCCCAGAGGTGGATGTGAGACTTAAAAACTCAGATGCTCTTCTCCCTGTATGCCTCTGTCTGTTAGTGTGTGTGTGTGTGTGTCTGTGTGTGTGTGTGTGTGAGTGTGTGTGTGTTTTAGGAGTAGAAGGTGAGGACGCTCTGGTGGTTTCCGCGCACCAGGATGATGGGGGGCAGGTCGTTGGACAGCGCCTCCAGCCACGCCATGTACAGAGTGCTGGACACCGCGCCCTTCCTTGCCAACGGCAAACTCCTAAACACAAGAAGAAGAAGAAGAGAGGGACATCAGTTGATCTCAAAATGAACTATGGAACACCTGGGGGGACGTGCAGGAAAAACTTGAGAGAAGGAGCGGCATTAACAAACTGTCTGAGCGGTGAGAGAGAGAGAGAGAGAGAGAGAGAGAGAGAGACAGAGAGGGAGAGACACACAGAGACAGAGACAGAGACACACAGAGACAGAAACAGAGAGAGAGAGAGAGAGAGAGAGAGAGAGAGAGAGGTTAAAACACCGGCTGTTATTTAAAGTTACATCCTCTCACTTAAAGGGACAGTGTTTATGCTGGTTGTCCATTTTTACCATCTTCAGCACCAACGGAGCCGAGAAGTTGATACTTCTTTAGATTCTACGTTTAGTCAGAGCACGCCCTTGAACACACACACACACACACACACACACACACACACACACACACACACACACACACACACACACACACACACACACACACACACACACACACACACACACACACACACACACACACACACACACACACACACACACACACACACACACACACACACACACACACACACACACACACACACACACACACACACACACACACACACACACACACACACACACACACACACACACACACACACACACACACACACACACACACACACACACACACACACACACAGAGCAGCAGCTTACATGACGATGAGGTTGGCGGTGCTCGAGTGCTCCTTCAGCAGCTCGTTCAGTCGGATCTGACGGTTTGTCTGCAGAGAAACAAACAGGTTTAAACAATCAGGTGTCAGATTACCTTAAAGTTCTCACACACTGACTCTGAGCCAGTACACACACACACGCACACGCACACGCACACGCACACAAACTATGCAGCACAGTCCATCTGCCTACAGTGAGAGGATGAGAGAGGTATCACTCCTCTGACTTTTCCTGTGCTGCAGAGGCTTTTGAGATGGCCTCATATGAAAGACAAAGTGTTTAAACTTGTGAAATAAAAACAGAGTGATAACACATGTAATGATAAAGAGAATAGTAGTGAGCAGAGTGCACGGACCTTGGCGCGGTACAGCTCCAGCTCGTTGTCGGTGATCCTCCACGGTTCGCTGTTCTTCAGACTCTCGGCCGCCTCCTGTTCCATGTCGTCCTCCTTCAGCCGATACGGCTCGATCATCTCCTCGAAGGCCGCCACGCTGCACGAAAGAAAAGAGCCATGATCAAAAACATCGAAATTTAAAAGCTGCAGAATCAAGCAGAAGAAAAATGGTGAGTGTGAATATAAATCAAGCAAAGAAATCCTCAATGTTTTATGAGTTTTCCTTTTTTATTCTTAACATCATGTGGACCAGTACTCTGTCAATCAGATGGATTTATTTCTGATCAGATCTGATTTCTTATTATCATAATGCATCAGAATTTCTTTGCACAAAACATTTAATTAGCTCAGATTATTTGAAGCACAATTAAATATTCTGTCACCTTACCGGTGTTCTCTCTTTGCACAATACAGCCACAAGGGGGCAGCATTGATTCATATTTCTGCTTTCTGGTCATGAACTCATTTGAAAATCTTTGAGCAGGTTGCACCTTTTCAAGACTCAGGTACATTACCAGACAGAAAGCAGAAAACTCCCTGCAGCTCGTTTTTTAAGTCCGTCACCGTTTGAACGAGTATATGAATATTTATTTGACACATCATAAGGTTGTTCTGATTGGATCTACTTTCATACAGAATCTATATTACGTTCTGCATGGTGAGTAAAAGGTGACGATGAAAACTGTGACTCATCTTTGGAGAAGACGAGCACTGAAGAGGACTTACTGCTCCTTCTTGGGCTTGGTGTTGATGTCTCCCAGCACGGTGATGTCGGAGAAGTCTATCCTGAACTTACTCAGCAGAGTGGCCATCCTGCAGAGACAGAGACAGAGACAGAGACAGAGACAGAGAGAGAGAGAGAGAGAGAGAGAGAGAGAGCGCTTTAGGATGCATTCAGGAAATATCTGGGAGACATTTTCAGCTGAAGGAGCTGTGGGCTGAGATAAGAGCTCTGAGTCACGGTGAAGGCCGGGCTGAGCTGCTTTAAATAGATCTGTTTGAAGACGGAGACTCTGGGAGGGCGGAGGAACGTATGACGGGCTTTACTGGGAGCTCGGAGGCATTCAGTGCATGAGGGTAATTTCCTTCATATCCACCTTCAAAAGACGCAGAGAGCCACAGAGGGCTCTACGTCTTATTCCAGCTGGTTACGCTGTTCTTTGTTCTGCTGTCACATTCCTGATTTAAGTGTGAAATCACAACACGAAGACGACCTTCCACAGCTCTCACCGGGGCGGCACAATGACGGTCAATTACCAAAGACGCTGCATTTAAAGGATTTTATCTTTTGGGGTCTGAATGACTAACAATAGATTTCTGTAGCCTGCAGTAGTGCTGTGGTACTCGAGACCACTTTCTGAAGGTCTCGGTCTCGCCCTGCCTTGGTCCAGGTCTTTACTCGGCCTCGATCCTTAATGGTCTTGGTCTTGTATTGTGGTCTTAACTACAACACTAGCCTGCAGCAGTAAAACGGGGATCGCAACTGGTGATCAGTAGGAGTAAAAAAAAGAAGATAACAAAAGGTAGTCTGGAAGATTTCCCAGTACTTTGGTGATGGGATGGAAACTGACCATTTCTCACATTTACGAGCGGTGAAATAATTCACAGTCGATCCGTTCTGATGACCCACAAGCAGTTCAGGCCGACAGATCGATGGACGATAAAACGACATTGTGTACAATAAAAGTGGTGCTGCTAAATCCTTGTGCAGAGTCTCAGTGGAAAGAAGGCAGCTGCAAAACTCACAAAGAGATCGAGTTTCTCTTCAGCTGCACCACCAAAGATGACATAAACTAACTTATCGATGCAGCGACAGATCGCAGCCTTACTCTCTGTGCAGACTCTTTTTAGTCCAAGTCATAAATGATCATGTCTTCTTACGACCTCTGGTTTAGGATTCGAGCATTTAACCATACATGTTTATTTACTTTTTTATTCCTGATGCTAAATTCACTCCTTGAATAATCCAGAAACTTTGCAGCAATAACTCTGATCAGAACTCGATGGTACGTTCTGCAGACGTACGCATGTTTGGGTTTTGGTGTGCGACAGTTTGACAGCAGGGATCTGTTCAGTGTAGGTGCAGGATTCATGTGGACTCTGTAACGCCCGTTATTTAAGAATGCGAGCTGCACTCTTGCTGCCGTTTGAGTTCAATGCAGCTTTTAGCAGAGACACACCGCTGGTCAGATGATCTGTTGATGTGTTCAGTTTGTAGTTCTGCAGTAAACAAACAAAAGGTGGAAGTGCACGCGGAGCCGAGAGCTCGCATGCACGCCGAGATAAAAGGCTCCACTGCTAGCACCAAGCTAATTTTATCACACAAAAGGAGGCGGGAGGCAGCTGGAGGAGACAATGAGAGACTGTGACAGAGGTGTGGGGTGAAGGTGTGTGCGTGTGTGAGTGTGAGTGTGTGTGTTCAGCAGATTTAAAGCAGTTAGATATCCTCACTCACTGAGAGCAGGTGTTGAAGGTGTAGAATCTTTTTCTTTAAAATATCTAAATTAATAAAAAATGGACTAAACTAGTTATAGATATATTTTTTTGTTGAGTTCTTACATCACCTCAAATCATTCCAACAGTTATCAAAACCAGAGAAATCCGTAATTTTATTGTGGTAACGGGACGCTTCTTGTCCTGGTGGCCGCCATGACAAACCTGACATGTTCTCTCTGACTGCTGGCGGTGACATCAAACAGACTTTATCGTAGTCATGGAAACTAGAAAGCTGGCAGCATGACGTGCTACAGGTACAATTGACTGACATCACACGTCATGCGATGGGACTCATTTACATGTTGCTATGGTAACACGATAGATAGCGTTCGTTCCACCCTCGCAGTGAATCATTTGAAAATAAAAAGAACCTTTTTTCAGACTGCTTTGCCGTAACTAAGCTCAGCCGTCATCACGTCTTTGTACACTCGTATTGATTTCGCCATGATTTTTTTCTGTACGTTATCTTTCACTCGTGGTAGGAGGTCATGTACTCACGCTCGGCGGTCGTGATCGATCCTGTTGATCTTTCCTCCGATGAAGACGCGGATCTTGCAGTCCTTCCACCTCTTCTTATTGGTCAGCAGGTACGGGATGAGCAGGGTCAGACCTGGACCGGAGACAACATACAGAGTCTGTTATTTTAAAGTCACAGCTGGCTTCATCAGACTTCTTGTTGTTTAGACGAAACTGGAGGAGAGCTGCAGGTTTCTACCGGACCTGTAGGAGTCACTGCTGCACCGACCAAAACATGAACCCCTCTGCATCATTTGATATTTTACTCAAATCAAATCAAGTCTTAAAGTCCGATATCGTCACAGCCCGAGTCCAAAGGAGAGTTTGATAATATTACTTTTTATGCACAGAAAGGTTTGAAGGATAAACATTTCTTATATATTTCAGAATATGTTCTGTCATCTATGGAGTTTCTGAAGGCTGGTTGTCATGGTAACACATATCAGTCAGATGGATCAACTGGAAAAAGGGCACACTTTAAAATCCACTTCTCCATGTTTCTCTTAACTCTAATATGTGTCTGTCTACAAACCCCCCAATGATGAGAAAAGTCCATCCTCTCCGTCTTTTGTCTGCTCCACTTTTCAGAAAATGTGTACTCAAACAGGCCGTTTGGAGATTTTCCCTTTATGACATCACAAAGGGCAGTAACCCCTCCCCCAGGTGGGTGACACTCCCACAGCTAGGTGTTTGTTCTGCCCTCTGAGTCTGCCTTCTCAGTTGTGATTCTACTTTAGATCACCTCTGAATGTTTCCGTCCTCAGCCGTGTGACCTGCTGCTACCTCTGAACCCTTTAATCCTTCTTGACCTACTTGCAGTAAATTGCTCGCTCCGCATCATTAGCTGCTGCTTGCTGATAAACGTAATCAGTGTTACAGACTCGTCCTTCTCCACATCAGTCCCTCTTTTTTTTTCCACCTCTTACATCAACCCCATCATCATTTTTATACACTCTTATTTAACCCATAACTCTCCGCTTCTGAGACGAGGTTGTGCATGAGAGAAGGTGAGAGTGAGATCCCAGACTATATTATAAAAAAGATCTTAAAAGGTCACATATCCTCCTCTTCATCAGTTTAAATAAGTCTCAGAGCTCCTCAAAACATGTGTGTGAAGTTTCTTGTTCTAAATCCACTCTGATCCTGTATTTGATCATGTCTATAAACCCCTCTATTTCAGCCCTGCTCAGAACAGGCTGTTTCTGTGTCTGTACCTTTAAATATGTAAATGAGCGGTGTATGACCACGCCCCCTCTCTGGAAGGACTTGGGTGTACTCTGGCTTTCTCGCTCCATGTCCTATTGTTTACGGTGAGAAGGCAGACTCAGAGGGCAGAACAAACACCTAGCTGTGGGAGTGTAACCCACCTGGAGGGAGGGGCTACTGCCCTTTGTGATGTCATGAAAGGTAAATCTCCAAACGGCCTGTTTGAGCACACATTTCTGAAAAGTGGAGCAGGCAAAAGACGGAGAGGATGGACTTTTCTCATGATTGGGGGGTTTGTAGACAGACTAGAGACATATATTAGTGTTAGAGAAACATGGAGAAGTGGATTTAGAATAATATGTGACCTTTAATAACATTATCTACTTTTTTGTACCCCTGTGATGTGTGTGACTCGTCACAGCCCCAACACCACAAGTTCATACTTATTCTGTGGGAAACACCAATCATCTAACATTTATAAAAGATGAAGGCTGTCAAAGAAGCTGATTATTACAGAATCTGCTGCTTCCAAACAGGAACATAGCTCCAGAAAAAATCAGCTCCGAGCATCAGTTTAGGACTAATTAAGAGGTGAGAAGTGTGTGTGTGGCCAGCAGTGAAGAGGCTGACATGATGATGACGATGAAGATGTGGAGTGTCACATGTGATAGCGTCTCTCACACATGAGTCACACCCGTGGCCTGCTCCACATGTCGACAGCCTGCTGAGATCCTGACAGACTCGACGCACACTGACTCACTCAAACATACTGAGCGTGTCAGAAACACACACAGCTTTTGTTTTCTCTGGGATTGTAATCAGTTATGTTTAAGACTGTCGAGCCTGTCAGCTCCTCTGATAAAGACGTCACTGATTGTTCTCACAGCAGCACGGGGGGATCAAACGTTTCTCTTTAACATCAATACATTAAAAGGATTAAAGATCTCCTTTTATTAAAGCCTCCTGAGACCCAGAAGAATCAAAGCCTGAAGGATGAAAAACAATGTTTGTGGATGTGACTGTAGTGGATAGCGGGATGTTTCAGACTCATCTGCAGCACCAACTTGAACACTGATGGAGAACAGTCTAAATGTAAAGTGAGTTCACTTGATGGAAGGACGCTGACAGTTTCACACTTCTAATGTTTTAGTAACGCTTAGCAGAGACACTTTATACCATCAGTAAACACAGTTTCCTACACGGCTGTAGTTAGCACGGCCCTAGTTACCTAGGGCTGGTCAAAAATATCGATTCATCAATGCATTGCAATTACTATTTTCCCAATTCAAAATCAATTCAGGGAAATCCTGAGATTGATTTTTTTCCCCCGATGTAATGACACCCCCTCTCCACCGGGGGTGCTGTGGGTGCTGTGAATTCAGCTCAGGCACAAATGTGCACTTTAGATCTTACTGTATTTTCATGTTTTATTATTATTTAACAAATATCAGAGGGTATTGTGAAGAGTTATCTGGGTATTCCTGTCATCTGTATGTTTTATCAAATCAATATCAAAGCATATTGATCAATATCGAATTGAATCGTGACCCAAAGAATTGAAATCAAATTGAAGTGTGCGGTTGTGGACAATACCCAGCTCTACTTTTAGCACCTGTTTTTCATCTAAAAAGTTGGCTGCGTCCTACAGTACATACTGGTTTGACAAATAAACTAACTACTGTAACATGCTGACAAACGCGCCGTTATTACCGAAAGTGCAGCCGCAACCATCCCGACATGTTTGAAAATTCACCTCCAGCACAGAACTGGACAGTACTTTAGATCCCATATCTACAAAGAGGATTTCTATTATATCATATGTAGCAAAGAAATGCTTCCTGCTCAACTGGAACCAGCAGAGACCTCCAACTTTCAATCAGTTCAAACTACTTCTTAATGACACTTTACTACTGGAGCAGTGAACTTATAGCTTAAGAGGGAAAGGAGACATTGTCATGGCAATATGGAAGCCTTTTATGGACCTTTGACTACACACTGTAGACTCCGTCTAAAGGGATTTTCCTTATTCCTGCTTTTATTATGGTAACCTTTATATTTGATATTTTTGTCTGTTAAATGTAAAATGTTCAAAAACCAATAAATAAAACAATGGAAAAAATCCTGCATCTAATGAACACTCTGGCATATTGTTCAGTAAGTAAAGCTTGTGGAGCGCTGGACTGATTGAAAGACTTCTCAGCAGTGAGACCCGCAGGCTGTCGGTTCTTCAGAACTTTCTCTGCAGGCTGAGAGCTCGACTACCGTACTGTAGTGAGCAGGAGTGCAAACAGACGGTACTAAAAGAGTGACACAGCTGCATAGAAACTGCACGTTGTAGACTCTGCTGAGCAGGAAGACACTTTAAACCTTTCTTCTCTCAGAGAGACCGCCAAAAACAGACTGCGACTTATATTCTGTATTTTACTGTAAAAGTTTTGTCTCAATAACGCAGCACACTGTTTCCTCTGCTCCACTTTTACACTCCAAGTATTTTATGCAGAGTATCATATCATGAGGTCCTTAGTTCCCGCCTTACTCAATGACAGGATCTATTTCCTCATCCCAGCCTCACCTCCATCATCAAACAGCCACCAGACGTCCACGGTGCCTTTCCCCTGCTTCTTGGTGAACTGCTGGCTGGCCTCCAGCAGCCTCTGGTCGGACACGTTCAGAGGGATGGTCGGGCTCTTCTTGTCTGCAGGGATCAGCACCAAACACACACAAACACAAACAGGAAGCTGATTTAGATGGAAGGCGTCATAAAGCTGAGAGAACCGTTGTCTGTTAGAGAGAAGGACTCTGATTGGACAGAGACCGAACAGAGAAAGACCTGTGTGTGATCAAACATCATCACACAGTCGTAATAAAACAAGAAACACAAAGCTGTCAAACCTCAGAGATCGTTGTTTCCTCTGTTCATTTGTTTGTGGTTGTTGAAGTCGTGGATATTTTAAAGATACCTGACCTGAAGGTTTGAAATGTTCAATTAAAGGAGCAGTCCAAATTCTAAACATTGTAGAGAGCTGTCTTCTCCTGATGACCTGATAACTGCTCTCATATCTGGCAAACCGAGGGGTGTCCAAAACAGCCGTGTGGGGGTCACCTTAAAACCGCCTACCTTCTCTGGTCCAAACAAATCCAGAGCATTCAGGACCAGAATCTAAAGTTAGGAGGAGGACATACTGGCTGTCAAACCAGACGTAAAATAATGCTGTAACTGTAGAACGAAGTTGGTGGACTGATCAAGGTTGCTGATTTTGTTTCATCAATAGATTTTTGTTGGTAAAGTCTGATTGATTTGATTCATTTGGTCTTAATGAACAGGGGAAACATCATCAGTGCTGCTCAGACATCAAACAGGGAGAGAAGCTGTGAGAGGAGCAGGAGGAGTCAGCTGAAACATGAAAACAGGAGAGCGGTTTTCATCCTGGAAAAAAGAGGAAGAAGAAGCTGCAGACAAAGTGTCACCTCAGAGAGACAAGAAGCAGCAAAGAGACTCCAGAACACTTTGGAGGAAACTGCACCAACTCACGACAAGAAACAGTCCAGACTCGAGTTAAAGGCACAGTCACAGAGTTCAGAGAGTGGGGACGAGTTAGAGCTGGAGAGCAGGATGAGAGAGAGAGAGAGGGGGGAAGAGACTAAATGTTATTCTTCAAAGCCGGAAACACGAAGCAGACACCGAGCAGAGGCAGCAGGGAGCAGGACGGTGTGTTAATATGAGAGGAATTCAAAATATACTCTGAGATCAGGTGAGAGAGAGAGAGAGAGAGAGGTGAGAGAGGAGAGAGAGGAGAGAGAGGGAGGGAGAGAGAGAGAGAGAGGTGTGAGAGGAGAGAGAGGGAGGGAGAGAGAGAAAGAGGGGCAAACAAAGAGAGAGGTGAGAGAAGAGAGAGAGGAGAGAGGATGAGAGAGAGGACGAGAGAGAGAGAGAGAGAGGACGAGAGAGAGAGAGAGAGAGAGAGAGAGAGAGAGAAAGAGGGGCAAACAAAGAGAGAGAGGTGAGAGAGGAGAGAAAGAGAGAGAGAGAGGGACAAACAAAGAGAGAGAGGTGAGAGAGGAGAGAAAGAGAGAGAGAGAGGGACAAACAAAGAGAGAAAACCAAAGCAGAGGAAGGTTTAAGGCAACTCAATAAACGGGGTCTCCTGCCTTTTTTCAACAGGGGCTGAGTGGGAGCTTTGCCGTCATCGTCGTCATCTGAGAAACGTGAGGAGGAGGAGGAGAGAAAAAATAAAATGTGATTGAGTTAAAATGTTAATGAGATGAACCATCAACTGAAAACAGAGGGTCCTGGTCACGTAGCGAGATGAAGATTAGGAACACAACACGTCCAGTTAATCTAAATTAACGACTAATTCATTATTAATTAGTGTTTAGGATCTGGTCACTCTCTGCGTTGTGAAGCGTTAATAAACACGTTTGATTACACGAGTCGATCACACTGAAGCTATTGACCATTTTTATTCTAAAAACAAAAAAAAAAAAATCACAACAAGTCCAACGATCATTTTTAATGATCAACTTCCTGTTTACATTTTAAACTTCCTGTGAGGAACTTTCAAATTAAAAGTTTCTGATCATCAACCATGAAGCGTTTGATCTCATTTAACAGCAAGTTCTCACAGAAACACACACACAGCACACACTGTGAC
This sequence comes from Labrus bergylta, assembly GCF_963930695.1. Lineage (NCBI taxonomy): Eukaryota > Metazoa > Chordata > Actinopteri > Labriformes > Labridae > Labrus > Labrus bergylta. Next base: position 7,874,639 of record NC_089211.1, on the reverse strand, counting down.
CAAAGACATCTGTGGACTAAAACTGGGCGCAGTGGGAACACTGGGGTCACAGGTCACTGGGGTGACTTCCTGTCAGGGAAGCATGTGTTTGTGTTTCTGTGTTTGCGTTTCTGTGTGTGTGTGTGTGTGTGTCTGATTTTGTGCATACATAGGCATGTGTGTGTGTGTGTGTATGTGTGTGTTTGTGTGATTGTGTGTGTATGTGTGTAGAAGCAGCATAAAGGAAACTATTGATGGATTAACTCGGAGCTCTGAGAACGTGTTAAACTGATTTCCGGGATGAAAAGACTTTGTCTGTTCTGACCTGGAACTCGGTGAGTCACCTGAGTCAGATGTTTAATGTTCACTTTTTGGACAAACATGTAAATTCTTTAGATTTTTTACCCCTAAAAAGTGAATCCTTCTTGCACAGAAATGTAACTCGTGCAAAGGAAAAACTTCCACATCCGTTAATTTTGCGCCCTTATTAATGAGAAACTGACTCTAAATCAACCTGAGATGATCAATAATAATGATTCTGCTCCTTTACTGCAGAGTACACAGAGTCTGGGCCGCTCAGGAAACAACCAGCTGCTCTGATAACGGACTGAAAACAATCAAGAGGTGAGTCTGCAGAATGATTGTACATTCATGACGTGAATATTAATGAAACTGCAGAGAAGCTCACAGTGTCTCTGCCCGGTCTGTTCTGCAGAATAACTGTGAATGTAAGAAGTTAACATTCACAGTGTGTGTGTGTGTGTGTGTGTGTGTGTGTGTGTGTGTGTGTGTGTGTGTGTGTGTGTGTGTGTGTGTGTGTGTGACCTTTCTGAATGGCCGGGCTGTTCTGCAGACTCGTGGCCTTGGAGGACGGTTTGGATGAATCAGCGTCAGAGTCTTTGCTGGTGTCTATGGACACGATCACATCCTTCATCCCCGAGGATTTCTCCTGAGAGGACAGCAGCTCGTCTGGGAGGAAGAGGGGAGAGGAGGGAGGAGGAGGGAGGGTGAGACAAAATATCAAGAAAACAAGAAACAGGAAGTGAAACAAATCCACACAGACACACTGGACGACCATAAAGTTCAGGGAATCACAAGAAACAGCATCAAAAAAGTTTCATCAAATATGAAACTTTAGTCCTCACTTCAACTCTTAAAAATCCTGAGTCCTACATTTCCCAAAATGCACTTCAATACTTGATGTAGGTAATTTTGACCGTTGCATCAAAACATGTCTGTACAATAAAAATCTTAAAAGTGTCACGATTAGCCTGTAAGATTCACACCTGCTGTCAGCCTGGCTTCAATCACATTCAGACTGAAGCCGAAACGTCACAGCGGCGTAAATATCGCGGCTTGAAACGGCGGTCTGAATACAGTTTCAGATTTAAGGAGAAGCGTTTTGATTTGAGAGATGTCAAGATACACAGTTTGACTCATGTGGCTGAGGAGTGAAAAAAATTATAATACAATACTCTTTATGTTTGTGGTCGAGCTAAAAAAAACGATCCGATCTGGGGTCACAGGTCACTGGGGCGACTTCCTGTCAGGGAAGCATGTGTTTGTGTTTCTGTGTCTGCCTCTGATTTTGTGCATACATAGGCGTGTGTGTGTATGTTTGTGTGTATATATGTGTGTGTGTTACCTTGTCCCTGGATATGAGACACATCCAGTCCCTCCTTCAGTCTGAGGATCACAGCACCAAACTGACTGTCGAAAGCATCACTGAGAGAGAAAAACACAAAAGAATAAAAAGATTCCGATCAAAGAGTACGTTGTGAAGTACACACACACGCACACGCACACGCACACACACACGCACACGCCTCTGCCGATGTAAATCAAAGGTCACATAGCGGAGCGTATTAACCGTGATTTTAATATTTGAACCGTCCCCGACCTTCAGCTCTAAAACTTTAATCCTCACACGTTACAACCAGGAACTCTCTCAGCTTAAACAATCACATGACTCCTTCAGGGTCCAGCAGGGAGGACAGATTACACACACACACACACACTTTAACGCTCTGTTACTACGAGTACATACAGAGTGTGTGTGGGATACTTTTACACTTCTTTAAACTGTTCGGTGTATGGATCTGTGTTTGTGAGTTTCTACACCCACATACACACTCACCGTGAGAATATAAATGAACCTCCACCCACAGGAGCGGAGTGATACAACCGACACTCAGACACTGAAAGTGATAATGATCCATCCGGCTAAAACTCACAGAGACGAGGAAGAAAAGGAAAAGAAGAAGGAGGAGGAGGAGGGTTAGACGATTATAAGGAAAGAGGAGGAGAATGAAGAAGAAAATTAAGATTGATGAGGAGTGAGGGAAGAAGGAGAAGAAAAATGCAGAAAACAAGAGGAGGAAGAAAATAGAGACTAAACAGAAGTGGGAAGAGGAGGAAAAATGATGTAAGAGTGGGAGAAGTACGGAAAGAGGATAGTTGAGGATAAGAAGTAGAAGACAAAGGAGCTGAACAGCCAATGAGAGTGACTCCTCTCACTAACCACGACGACACGACGCCGAACGACGCCAATTCAACATGTCAAATTGGCTGAAAAAAGGCCGACAGAGCCGGACACACCGCTCAAAAACAGAGAGGCAATCGCTCACCGACGGTCCAACTAGGACTGAAGGCAGAGGATCTCCTCGGTGTGTCAGGGCCTTAATGTGTTTTTAAAAAACAGGCCCAGTAAGTGTCCTCCTCTGCCCTGCTCCCCGCTGTCTGAAGGAGCATCTATGAAAAAAACATCCTCATTCACTATTCATGCACACACAGCTTTTGCAGGAGCGTCTGCCGGAGCGTCTGCACTGCTGAACCAAAGTGAAACCAGTCTGCAAAATCTGATTCAGGAAAATGTTTATTTTCTAAGATATGCAGCCATTTCAATAAGACAGGAGAGAGGGGGATGAAGTCAAAGAGGCCGGGATGGTTTGAGGAAGAGGATATTAATCAATGGAAAGAAAATTACCAAATATTTTTTATTATTAAAATACGGCTTTTATCATTGTTCATGAAATATGTTTAGGATTTGTTGGTTCCAGCTCCTCAAAGATGATGACTCTCTTCTTCTCTCTTTCATTTATGGTGGTAAATAAAGATACTTGTGGACTGTTGGTTTGACCATTTAAATCAGAATCTTCAGTTTCAGTAAGATCTTGAATATTTGACGTGTTTATATCATAAATAAATCGTATTTCTCAGAGGATCAGAGTAGTCAGTAGGCGGTCGTCTTCAGCTCACAGGATGATATGATTTCAGCTTCCTGAGTTCTTACTGCAGAGCGCTCGAGCACGTTCAGACATTTATATCATGTCCACAAATGTCAGAGGACTTGACCTTTTCGAGTCTAATTTACAGACAAGAAGAAGACAAACAGTGTCCACACAGAGAGAGATATTCAGTCTGACCTACAGTTTGACCAACACAGAGGTCGGACATGTTCATGTAATAAGCATGATTTAAGTTCTATCCTTCAGGACGGGGGGGTGACGGGACTTTTCATGTTTCATGTTCACGTGTAGTGTCATAGTGAACGACAATCAAGGCCACATCCATGTGTCATCTAACCCCGCCCCTTTTGCTCCAACCTCATGACATTGATCGTTATGATTGGTCGGGTACCACCGTATATCTGTCAGTCAAGTCACATGGCTCTGTAATCGCCTAATCTGACACGGTGACCATTGTGTAGTCTGAGCTCGGCATGACAGTAACAAGTCTTATAAACTCACTGGATCATGGTGATGTAGGTCTCCACGTTCATCATGTCTCCGTCCCTCCAGTCGTTTTTAAAACCCAGAACCAGAGTGTTCGGCTTCAGGCGACCCAGACCGGCAGCCTGCAGACGGAAAGAGACTTTAGTGACACTTAAAGGAGCAGTATGTAACTCTGACACCTAGTGTTTAATATGGGTACTGCAGTCCAAATTCGAAACATTGTAGAGAGCCTTCAACAAGTGTGGATTAATCCCCCGCTTTAAGAAGTCTCTGATAAATGTGCTTCTTCCTCCTGTTGGAGTTTCTCTTTCAAATGAAACTCCACAAACTCTGCTGTTGTTTTTTTTAATGATCTAAAACATCAGCAGGAGCCAAACAAATCATGATTTACAGACACACATGGCTGGTATGGGTTTTCTTTTATTGGATCTATGGGTAATAAAAAACGGAGCATGATGCCAGTGTTGTGTTTTAAATGAGCAGAGAATCGCTCTCCTGAGTTGGCTTCAGGAATCATTATTAATGTGTTTCTGTGCAGCCTAATGAGAACTTTTCTGCGATACTGATCCATAAAAAATAACAAGACTCTGATTTAAGACGACATTAGAAACTTTTAGGAGGACCTGGAACAGATTTTAAAAACCTTTACAGCCTTTTACTGAAACAAACAGAGCTGCTTTATTTCGCTGGGCAGTGGAACAATGTTTCCTGGGATTCATCTGAACCAGTAGGTGGCTCATGTAGCTTATTAAGAGTGATTTCCTCCATTACCTGCAGCAGATACTGTGTCCCCTGCCTCATGTCCTCAGCGTACACGGGCGTGTAGAAGGCCTTGTTCTCGCTCTTCAGGAGCCAGCGTTGATAGCGGGCCTGATCTGAGGCCAGCTCTTTGAAGTTCGGCCTCCTGTAGCCCTGCAGGACATAAAAACAACACAGACCATCAAACTCATTCTTACAGTGAAGGATTCAACCTGCACAGTTCTGCTGACTGGCTAGCCTAGAGTAAACACTCCTACAAAAAAATCTATATTTCCTGAAGAGAATAAAAAAATATGGAAAAAGGTAGCACTAATGAAGAACCTGCAAATGGAGAAAACACTCCGCTGCACTCGAGCACAGGTACAGGATGTGGAAGCTAACGTTAACCATCACTCAAGCGAGTTCCTTAAAAGTTTTGGAAGAGATACGGGGCTGTGCAAAGACACTAAACAACATTTAATCCAAGTTGAGCACAAAAAAGCCGAGGCAGGGACACAACATGAAAAGATGGAAGACGTGCAAAACGTGGAACAAGTTACAGGACTGGTGGTAAAAGTGTTGAAACATCCAAAAAAATTAAACAACTCGATCAAGAAAGGAGGACCTGACAGGAAAATAAATGGATATATAATGTTCCTGATGGAGCAGTTATGGTGGTTTTTGTGAAAACAAAAAAGCTGCTACCCAACATGTAGCTTGACATTGAGAGGTCACATGGCGCTCGCCCCCTGACACCTCAGAGAAGACAAACGGCGACAGTAATACGTCCCGCTCAGAGTCTTCCTCTCAGGGACAGACTGTTTATTCCTGCAGCAGAGAGCTCACAGAGCTGCTCCTCCATTGGGCGGGAATGTTTACACACTTTGGCGTCACTCGGTGCTAATGGGGGCGACAGAAAGACACAGGCTGCCATTTGAGGTCAGAGGCCACTCGTGGAGGTCGGCGTGTTCCACAGAGCTGAGTTCATCCAATCAAAACGGCCTCTCTATTGTGGAGCGTTACTGCCAGGCTGAAAGGCTTTTTAACACACAGAGTACACAAGAGTGGAACAAACGCATTACTCGTACCGCTGTGGTTCAACGACCTGTTTGATTCTGAGCTCCAAAGCTGCTCAGAGAGTTTCCTGGGCTCTATCGTTACAAACGTCCACAAAACTTTAAGTTTTTTCCCTTTGACTTTACCCCGGACTATTTCCTGCCAAACCCCCTGCTAAATTTAGTGCGTGACGTCGGGGTGAGCTGATGTGAGAACGCAGCAGGAAATACTAAAGAAGAGTCCCGCTGAGTGAGTGGGAGGGGGGGGATGACGTTAATATCCTGCAACCACCACACAACAACAGACTGTCTGCACGCCAACTCTACCATCTCCGTGCTCCAATGAACCTGCTGCATGTTTTCTGTTCTCCAGTTTCTTCTCCTCCACTCTTCAGTTCACATCATAAACATGTCAACCTACACGTAGCGCTGATGAAAAGGCAAACAACAACAGCGCAGCAACTTCTGCGCTGTTTTCACGTTGCCTCCTGAGAGCCCCCCCTCCATCTGTCCCACGGGGAAAGTCTCCCGCTGTGAGGGGCATGTGTGAACAAGCAAATAAGGAAGATTCAGGCAGCCTGCCTGATCATTTTCTAGACATTTTCAGGAGTGCACGTGTGAGAACGGCAGTGTGTTTATCTCAAGGTTGTTTTTTCTAAAGTATTTTTTTTTATGATTCTTTTGAATCTTTTCTTAACAATCAGGTGAAACATCTTCAGAGCTGCTCACTAAGAAAAAAGGACAAGAAGCTGAGAGGGGATCAAGAGGAGAAGAGGACCCCTTTGAGTGAAGGGTTTTGTTGCAGTGTAATTCTGCAGTGAATTAATGGTTTGTGTCCATGCAGCTCATTAACACCTCACTGAGCTCAAACTGGACTCTGTGCAACCTGAACCATCGACTCACTCCTCTGACAACAACTAACTGAGAGCTTAGTTTGGACTTTACAGATTTACACATAGCTGTGTAACTCCATCCAGGGGCCCGCTCAGAGAAGTTAAGCCTCTCGTTCAGCTCGCCTTCCGGTCGCTGCGGGGCGGGGAGACTGTGGAACACTTGAAGCACTGACACATATCGTAGGAGCGCAACAAGAGCCAAACATGAGAGCCGGAGGATCAGGGGGGAAAAAAACACAGAGAGGGAAGCGACAGGTTGTTTCAATACTTTCTGATAGGGCGTGTTTTTTAAAGCGAAACAATCTCTGTTCTTAGGATCGATAGTATCCCTAAGTACTCCAAAGACCCCGACAGATCCTCTGTGATATTTCTAACCAAAAGCTGCTGAGAGTGAAGAGAGGGAGAACTGTCCAAATCGCACAAATATGTTTCCAATGGAAAGCAGTTTTCCCCTCACATTTTCGTTGAATTAAAAACATGAATTATCCAATGCTGGGCGTCTTTTAATTTTTGTTCTACAGCGGGATTTGTTCTCACCATTCGAATGTGACCGCAGATCATCAGGCCCACGTTCTTGGTGAAGCTGTGGACCAGATCCAGGAGCGCCGGGCGAGAGTTGGGGTAACCGGTCATCACCAAACACTGGGGTCTGAAATCACACAAATATCAGCTGCACATTCAGACAGTTTAACATTTAGAGGATTACTGGATGTTACGGGCTCAGCATGACTTTCATGACGACCTCTTGTCTTCTTAGTAAAGGACACAGAAGAAGAAGAAAAACAGAACGGGAGCAGAGTAGCGCACATCAAAGCAAATATGTTAATCACCCTGGGATTAAAAAGGAGGTAGTGAGAGGAGAGCAGAAGGAGCTCAGAGGAACCCGGAGTCCCTCTCAAGACACCATCAGATGTCTTTAATCTCCTCGATGGTTCGCTGCCATGGAAACGTCCCAAGTCACGTCTGCACTAACATGTTCCTGAACACACCACCGCACTAAGTGCTACATGAGCTATATGAGCTACAAGAGGAAAACACGTGTAACATTGAAGATGTGCAAATAAAAGCAGCAGCTGTAGTTCAATTTAAGAGCAATCATAATCGCCTGAAACTACAAACAATGCATTTAAACTTTAGTTTCTTCATCTTGGCTCGACAGTAAAAAAATGCAAGTTTGGCAACAGAGTCTCATCTTCAGAGATCGGAAACTACTTCTTGTCCAACCATCAACAATGTAAAAACAGAAAAAGATGCATCTTAAATGACATTTTAATATTTGTTGATGCAACTGCACCATCCATTGCTGCCTTTAATCGCGGTAGTCCGATGTGATTCTCACATCGCTGTTGCTCACCACTCGTATTATAGGTCGCTTACTAATGGAGAATAATGTCTGATAAAAAAGTTGAAAATGGCGCTGGCGTTGTCAGCTCTTGGTCTTTTAGTGGTAAAAGAAAAGAAGAGGAGGAGGAGACAAATAATGAGAAACCACACTAATGGATGAAAGCATGGATACTACAGCGGCATGCTCAAGGGACTTTCCTGAACCTGAGAGAGCTGGAGAGAAATGAAACCTCCCAACAGCCAATCAGAGAGATTCCTCTCACCAACCACCAATCAGCCAAAAACCTCGACCTCCTTGGTGTGTGCCTTTAAGTCAGGTCCCTATTACCTGAGTCTGAGTCTATTCAGACTTCACTCAGAACTGAATAAATCATCAGGGTCTTACCAAGAATTAAACTAACAAAAACATAACAACAGTCTTTTTCATCGTCGTCTCCCGAGTCAGAATGCAGTTCAAGAGTTCAAGTCCGAGTCAAATTCTGAGTCACCAGTTTCTGAGTCGGACCCAGATCTGAGTCCTGTCCTTGTTCTACAACACCGGTTACATCACATGCTATCTTGAGAAGAAGTGAGTCAGTGGATGATGATTTAGCCCGCTGTAAGATGAGCTCATACAGTCAGCGTGGTATAAAATACAGTAAACAAGGGTCAAAGGTCGTCCTGGTTCAACTACAGCATGCGTCTTTGTGTTTTTATTACCTGAAGTTCTTGATGTGGTCCTCCACTCCGCTGAGTTGCAACGTGTGGGTCAGGGCCTGGTGGTAGGTCAGAGCCTGCGTGGACGAGCCCCAGTTCACATCTGGAGGAGAGGACACACACAGGGCAGAGGCACACGGAGCGGTGAGGTTCGAGTGTTTACAGGTCGGAGGGCAGCTCTGACCCCGTGGGGGGTCCAAGGCACCGAGGAGCTCTGGATGTGTGTGTAGCTGTGTGTCAAACTGAGTGTGCACGCAGGTGTGTGTTCAAAGCTGCGAGGACAGTTGTGTGTTTGAAGTGTGCAGGGATGTGAGCGAGGGGGGGATCAAATGCACCAAACTAATAGATTCACTTGATGGTGTTTGGTGACGAGAGGTCAACAACTTCACTCTGACTCAGATATATTTATCGTTCATTTTCTCAGATTTTACAAATGTTTCAAATCAGTTTAGACATTTTTCTTGAACTTACATGTGAGCAGGTTTCAGTGAAGTAAAATGCCTGAAACTAATCTAAAATTATTACATATTTAAGGGTCGAAATCCTATTAAAGGGATTGGTTTTTTTTTTAACAACTGAAAGGCTGTCCCATCCCGTCCCATCCCAGCCCATCTCGTCCCATCCTGTCCTATCCTATCTTGTCCTCTCGCATCCTATAACGTCCCATCCCATCCCGTACCCTCCCATCCCGTCCCCTCCCATCCTACCCTGTTCTCTCCTCTCCAATCCCATCCCTTCAACATCAGCGTGACTCACCTGGCTTCTTGTAGCTGACGTAGATGAACAGAGACAGAACGATGACGTTGGTGAGCAGAGCGGCCCACCAGTTGATGACGAACATCACCACGCAGCACAGGACAGCTCCGGCCAGAGAGACCCACATGTTGTAGTATTTGAAGCTGGGGCGCCATCCTGCAGCAGCGACCAGACTCAAAGTCAGTTTAACATTCACTGCACGGGGTCCATGATGTTTAAAATATTAATATTTATGATCGGCAGAGGGAATGCTCTCATCATGTTAAGGTCGAGTGAAGAGTCAGACCTGCAGTTTTAAAACATCTTAGCCAATAATCATCAGCCGTGACAGAGCATGGATCGAGAGGAGGTTAAAGAATGGGAGTTAGCTTCCTGTTAGCCTGAACACCAGAGGGTTACCTGTTTATGTACTGGGATCCACAGAGACTAGACTAGAGGGGTTTTAGTGATGGGACTGTGTGTGGTTACACAATGACAGAGTCTAACCACAGGACATGAAGGGTACATGACGCTGCTGCGGCACTCAGACCGGCTCTGAAGAGACCAGCACACTAGATCTATGGTTCATGGTTTGTTGTGTGTTTACAGCTGGTCTCTTCAGTCCTGGAGTCATGTACCATTTAGGTCCATGTAATTATTACAGAACGACCCGCAGGGAGGAGAGAGAGAATCTGTACCTGGAGTTCTGCAAGAGCTTTGGTATCGAGTGGAAAGAAGCACAAAACTCAAAATAAACCAGATGCATAACAACGACTGCAGACTAGAGGGTTAGTTCACTCAAATCACTGAGAACAGTTCAGATTGCATCACTAAAATACATCAATTTATTTCATTAAGTCTGCTTCCAACTCAAGTTAACGTGAATCAGAACCGTTAATATTCTGAATAATCACAAATCTGCTTAATTGAAGGGAATCTTTTCTAATTCCTTATCTAGTCAGAATAATGGGTCTCTAAATGTAGAATGTTATAGCATTTAAGGAAGTTTAAAGGTCACATATTTTGTAAAATCCTCTTCACCATGTTTCTCTAACTCTAACATGTGTCTCTAGTCTGTCTACAAACCCCCCAATGATGAGAAAAGTCCATCCTCTCCGTCTTTTGTCTGCTCCACTTTTCAGAAAATGTGTGCTCAAACAGGCCGTTTGGAGATTTTCCCTTCATGACATCACAAAGGGCAGTAAAAAGTCTCATCTTCACAGGAACTGCACGTTGCCAGTTTACACAAGATTGAGACTTTTTGCAATCTGGAACCCGATTTTTTAAAAAAGAAATCAAGTCAAAGTCAAAATCCAGGAGAAAAACGGCGCGGAATATGCTGCTCGAACCATATCTAAAGACATTTCAATCATCGTCTCTGTGAACAGTAAATTATCACCGTCATGCTGTTGCATGCAGCACATTTCAGCTCCATATGGGCCGCCTGACAGGAGTCTTGTGAGCAGTTAAAGTCCGCTCTAAGCTCTTTAAGGCACTCTGCTGCTCCGGACTCTTAAGTGCTTCAAGTAATTTCTCCTGAGTCCTCATCATTTCCCATCACCATCACCATTACGCTGCACAGGACTCGTGACACTGCGGCTCATGAGACGCTTCTCACTAAACAAGAGGATAAGATCCTCTGGGTCCGGCATGTTTTTACTTAAGAGTTTCTGCAGGGTCTGGGGTCTGGCTCTTACCTGGGGAGTTGGCCAGAGAGGCGTGGAACACGGAGAAGTTGATCAAAGCGTACGATGCCAAGAAGAAGTTGGAGATGATCGGGGCGATGATGTTCAGCTGGGCTGCAAAAAAGAAAAACAAGAAACATCAGTCGACTCAGAGCGGACCAAAAACTTCAACATGCAAGTCATTTTTCTGTCACAATGTGATAGACAATAAAGTTTTTTGAATCTTGATTGCAGGTCAATGTCCTTTGACCCTTTGACCCCCAGAGCTGGCTGATGATTTTATTTTCATTAAGTGAAAGAAGAGGAGTTTTATTCTCTACATTAATCTCCTAATAAAGAGTGGACAGTCTGCAGTCATACCGATGAGGATGAAGGCCAGAGCGATACCGAAGGTCAGGATGTAACCTCGGAGGGGCTCGTTGTTTTTGCCATAACCTTTGGCGAACATGCTCAGGCCGGGGTAGATGTTGTCCTTGCACAGAGCCTGTAGGAGGAAATGAATAACATATTAAGCTGCTCACACAAACACTAAGACGTTCAAAACTGAAAGTGGACGCTGTCGTCTCACCTGGAACACTTTGGGCGCACTGACGAGAGAGGCCAGAGCCGAGGACAGCGTGGCCGAGAAGATTCCAGCGGTAATGATCGGTCCGAAACCAGAAACCAGACTCATCACCTGAACGAGAGATCCGACCCGACGTTAACAACGCATCACTCCGAAATCTGAAAGACGATGTCTCTGAGTCGTCGCTTTACAAACCTGGAAGTCGTTTTGCAGTCCGAAGCGGCAGGTACCGTCACTCTTGCAGGCGGAGAAGTCGTAGCCCATCTTGTAGGCGGAATCCGTGTAGTTCATGAACTGAGAGCTGACCGTGTCGTTGGTGTTCCCGCTGGCGTCCCTCACGATGCACGAGCCTGAGGTGATGCACATTTTAACATTCTGTTTAAGGAATGTGACACACTTTAAAAAAAGAGCAGATTCCTTTAACCGTCTGACTCAAGGTTTGTTTTGCTGCACCTGTCGACACGGCGACTCCCAGGTAGACGATTCCTGTGATCACGATGGCGAGGAGGGTTCCTCTGGGGATGGCCAGCTGAGGGTCCTGCAACAAAAAACAACAAACACCTTTAATTCAACGTAGAACTGCTTTAGATATAACTAATAAACTTCTTACAGCAGATTTATTGACAGGCTGACTGAGTGCTTCACAGAATAAAACTTAAGGAAGAATGTGCAACTTTTTGATCCAGTAGATGTCGCCCTTGAGCTCCAGCATGAAACCAAAACAAACTTCCTGTTTGGTCACACCTCCTCCATGCTGAAGCCTCTGCTCTCCTCCAGAGACACACCTCCAACTCCTCTCCACTCATGCTCAAAAGAAAAAGATCTGAAAAAGAGCGAGCGGCGGACAAAACGTCCTCAGCTGGAGCTGCAATCACCTGTGTCCTGCATTGTTGTGTTAGCATGCTAATGTTAGCGCTCTTTAGTTAGCTCGTAGCTTCACATTGCATGTAAACTGACACAGAATGAGCATGATCTAAAAATTCTTACTAACATCCAAATAATCAGTGAGTATGTTCTTCTTCTTCTTCTCTCTAGTTCTTGACTAAAACAGCTTTTATACACAAAGGGAGGAGCCGGCCGTCCCGTCCATGTAAACACGGCTCTGACAACAACACAGCCAGCGGGACTCGAGCTTCTCACTCATTGTAGACAGTCATGACTCAGACACATTTACACAGGATACGCTGGATTTATGATACATGTATGTGTTGCACCTTCTTCCTCTAAACAATAACACACCAGGGATCATAAAACAGCAGGAGATAAAATAAAGCTCAAAAGATGAATCTATGTCTGAGGCTACGACAGCTCAGATACATATTTGTGGAGTTTAGGGACAAGTGGTGGCGCTGAATCCACTGATATTTGGGAAACGCCCAGGCACAGACTGGGTCAATAAATAAGTTGGCTTGTGCAGGAGTAGTGTGTTCATGTCTCCTGGTGTCTGTTAAAGTCCTGGCAGCAGCTCTCTGCACCAGCTGGAGTCCCTGAAGGGAGCTCTGACTGAGACCAGCAGAAAGTCTGATACAGTCGTCTGAGTGGGGACAAATACAAGCTGACAAACTGATGATGTAGAATTCAATCAGCTGGAACAAAACACGACTACATTTGGGGCAGTATTGGATTTAAATCATTGGAAATGGTACAACACTGCAGCTCTTCAGCAGTTTCCTTATGTCCAACAACAGAGTTAGTCACTGAACGCATCACAAATTCTCCTGCACAGAAGAAACTTAAAAGGCATCACAGTGTTCATAGTTTCAGGGGACTCACAGCGAGATCTCCGGAAATGTTGGCTCCGGCCAGGATACCGGTGGCTGCAGGGAAGAAGATGGCAAAGACGGAGAAGAAGGTTTCCTGCCTGAAGTCTGGACCCATGTTTTCCCACATGATGTCAGCTGATGGAATAAGAAGATTTAAATGAACCAGTGCCGACAAAACACTGAATCCAAACGCTCTAACAGAAGCTTGTCATACCGTGGTAACCAAAGAAGCCCATCGATTTCTTGGACTCGATAGTGATGAAGGTACCGATGAAGTAGTTGATGATGGCTGTGATGAGGACAATCAGCAAGAAGATCTGGGCCTGCAGGGAACACATCAACAATTCATAACCGGTCTGCAGAACCCGGGAAGGTTGTACCCAAACGACCCCAGTGATGGTGCATCAGAGGCCAGACCCCTTCTTACCTTTGCCTCCCACTCCATTCCTGCCACAGAGATACCGAGGAGGAGGATCACGGTGATGGTGCCGATGATTCGGATGTCGTTGATTTCGTCCGTCATGATGGCGTCTACACCCTGAGGGAGAGATAAAGGAGTTGTTAAATAACACCAGTGACAGTTGTCCAAGTGAAATGTAGAATACCTAAAGCCTGGCTCCCACTGTGAGATTTTTCCCCGATTGTATAAAAGTCAGCTCACACTGTACGACTGAACTGTTTACGACGCCCGACCAGACCTTGAGATTTATGTGATCACACTGTACGACCTGTCAGACACGGCTGGAGAGGTCACACTGTACGAGTGAAATCGGGACGGAGCGGTTGTTAATAAAGTTTCATTTTGAAAAAAGGACGGCGGTTGGTGAAAGAGAAGAAAGTGGAAGTTGTTGTAGGATATAGTAAAGTTAATACAATCGTAGATATATGGATACAAGTGCTGAACTGATGATCTGTACAGAAAACTAAAAAAAAAAACTTTGGGTTACGTCCTGCTGCTGGTCGCCATGACTACATTCCTCCCTTGTCTCTCGTTGTTATATTGTATTCACACACAACTTCTACCGGACCCTTTCAGGACAGCAACAAGGTTCAATACATGCTTGGGAATTGTGTTTTCTTGGTTTTGCATGAAATGAGCTTCCATGCTTTGTCTCTCCACACCGTCTCTGTTTGTGTGTGCCTGTGAGTCTATACTGTGGGCTGACTGTTCCTTTTGCATTCTTATTTGATATAAAGACAGAAGCTCTAGTGGCCGACTGTCGCTTCGTCCACCACTTTCAAGTCATTCTTTTTACATCCCTTCACGCCTTCTGAAAGAAAAAACCCTCCTCCCATCCCAGAAGATAATCTCCTGTGTGAGGTGCATGTGTGAACAAGCAGCTCAGGAATGTTTCAGGAGCAGCCGGCCTGAAATCTTCTAGAAATGCACATGTGAAAACGGCATTAGATAAAACAATTAGTGCAAAACTGAAATATAAATTGAGAGAATGCTCTTTCCTCTGAGCAGACTGTTGTAGTCTGTTTTCACAGAGAAAAGAGGAAACAGTAAGCACTCAGGCTGCAGGTTTACAAAGCGTCATTACGCCGTCTTGTCCACTCAGACAGTTTTATTACACGGCTCCTTCTAATGGAGAAAAACGTCAGATAAAAGGCTGCAAATTGCTCTGTTGTTGCCGGCTCTTTGTGTTTTTGTTTTTCTGTAGAAAATAGTTATTAATTATCTTTTCTACAAATGCTTTTCTCTCGTCCTGCTCTCAGTGACCTGAGTGACACACATGCACTCCAAAAGATAAGAATGTCAGGAGGGCGGCTCCTGAGGCGAGACGTTAAAGGCCGGATAAGGTCTGAGAGAAAAATGTGGCTTTTTGCGTACACACATGGAGCTCACCCTGAATTTTCAGGATTTTTGTGCAGGTGTTAACTCTCTAAAATAAATGGATAGGGTGCACATATACGATGTTGGTCAAAGTTATTTGTCGAAATTCGGTGTAGCAGGTGTCGTATTTCCATGAAAGATTGTCGGTCGTTCTTTGTAAAGGTCTAAAACACAAATCAGGATCCAAAGAGACTTACAGCAAGAAGCTCCACCACAGTCTCAGCGAAGCCGACCACGTACATGGCCACGGCGACCGCGTTGGCGAAGGCGAAGATGAGACCGATGGCACCGCCAAACTCCGGACCCAGACTCCTGGAGATCAGGTAATACGCTCCACCTGGACAGAGAAGGGAGCAGACAGGCTGTTAGTCAATGTGAAGTGAAGTTCATTCTTTCAACCCTGTGTCTGGACGACCTTTAAATATGCATCCATGGGGCGCTGGTGGCGCAGTGGTGAGTGCGCGCGCCCCATGTACGGAGGCTGTGGTCCTCAAAGCGGGCGGCCCAGGTTCAAATCCAGCCTGTGGCTCCTTTTCCCGCATGTCATTCCCCTCTCTCTCTCTCTCCCTGATTTCCAACTCTATCCACTGTCGTGTCTCTCCAATAAAGGCACAAAAAATCTTTAAAATATGCATCCATGTTGATTCCACGATGGCGTTATAGTGGTGTCCCAGTCTGTGAGGTCACATTGCATTTCGCTGTTGCAGAAGAACAGCAGAAAGGGGGCTTCACACACACACACAGACACACAGCGCTGTTCTCCCCCTGCTGGCTCCTCTGAAACCGTCTCCCCTCCGTCACTACGTCTGAAGATGGTTCAGAAGGGGGATCACTTCGCCCCCCTTTTATACCACTAGAGTCGTTGTGTGAAATCTAAATGTTTTCCTGATCCTTGTCAAGTTTTTTTGGCCTTTGAAATGTAACAAAAAAGGGGCGCAGATAGTCTAGTGGTTATGCTAGCCTCATGCACGGAGGCTATAGTCCTCCAGGCGGGCTGTCCGGGTTCAAGTCCGACTGGCGGCTCTTTTCCCGCATGTCATTCCCCATTCTCTCTCTGACTCTAACCGCTGTCCTGTCTAAATTAAGCCCCAAAAATAAATAAAAAATGAAAAAAGATGACAGCCTGATTCGACTTTGCTTGCATCCAAACATAATTTTTTTTTGGGTGTAGCAAAAAGAAAACACCCACAATGCTTAGATGTTACCAGCCTAGAAATCGACCTCCACGTCTAATATAAGAGCAGAGGATCCAGAGAGTTATAGATTTTAAGATATAAACGGACACAGAACTCCTCTGAGCTGAAGCAGACGGACTGAAAAACAAAACTGTGTCTGTTTTTTATTCTCATGTCAGCGATGTATTCTTTGTTTTATCGTCTTCAAAAGGTAAATGTTTGTTTTGAGAACACGCTTAAGTATCTCTTTGGCCGAGTGGAGCTCAAGCTTCTTCTTCTAGTGAGCCTGGTAATGACGAGGTCTGTGATAAAAACAAACAGAGCTGCTGTGTGTAAACAAGTTTTTAAGACACTAAAACTAACATCATAATAACACCACTGTGCAAGACTTCCATCCAGTTTGATCAAAACAGCAGGAAGTAGAGCTGCTAATGCTAATATGATGACATCATCATCACACAAACACAGCTCGCTCGCTCTCTCTCTCGTTGTATTTAACATGTTCACCGAGTCACAAAGATGCAGGAGTCCAGCAGGAAACAGAGACTTGGCAGCAAAAGTGATTGTGACATCATGCTCTGCGTTAGCCAATCGGATGCATGCAAGCCGAAATTCCTGCTGGATTACGAGGAAACTATAAAGTGTAATTCAATAAGAGGATTTGTTTCGACGCCAGGAAACTCGTAGAAGCTCAGAGATGTGTAACTCAGTCAGAGCAGACTTTCTGGGTTTCTTGGAGTCACCTGGAACGTCCTGTACTCAACGTTTTTGTATTAGAAAAGCAGTTTGTTTGTACGCTGGTTTTCTCCCATCAGGTTTCTTCATGATCATGAACTTGACTAACCCAAACTCGAGGCCGAACAACATTTTACAGAAGAGATGTGCTCCAGGATTATCTGCGTTATGAGGCGAGTCTTTGTGTCAACGTCGACTTTAAATGTATTTAGAGGAGACGGATCCTTCAGGGTCATAAACACCTGCAGCTCAGTGATGTGACGGAGTTACAGTCCGGGAAGAACTACAGCTCCTAGTCTCCTCCAAAGTCTGGAAGGGCTTGGGTGTACTCGGGGGCTTTCTCGCTCCATGTCCTATTGTTTACGGTGAGAAGGCAGACTCAGAGGGCAGAACAAACACCTAGCTGTGGGAGTGACACCCACCTGAGGGAGGGGTTACTGCCCTTTGTGATGTCACGAAGGGAAAATCTCCAAACGGCCTGTTTGAGCACACATTTTCTGAAAAGTGGAGCAGGCAAAAGATGGAGAGGATGGACTTTTCTCATCATTGGGGGGTTTGTAGACTAGAGACACATTAGTGTTAGAGGAACATGGAGAAGAGGATTTAGAATAATATGTATGCTGCTACTTTAATGTTGGCGTCTATGGTTCATACGTCAAATTAGTGAAGTTAAAAACATCTAAACATGGAGCATTGGTGACGCAGTGGTTAGTGCGCTCGTCCCATGTATGGAGGCTGTAGTCCTCCAAGCGGACGGCCCAGGTTCAAATCCGACCTGAGGCTCCTGTCCTGCATGTCATTCCCCATCCACTCTCTCTCCCCCCCCCCCATTTCTGACTCTATCCACTGTCCTATCCCTCAAATTACTCTTTAAAAAAACATCTGAACTGTCCCGTGGCAGTCTGCAGATGTCTCTTATTAACCAATCATCTTATCAAACACCAAACCATCGGTACTACGAACTTAAATCTCCCTCAGAGAGTCGGAAAAGTTCAGAAGAAAATGTTGGATTTTAATATTATTTCCCCCCGACATGATTTAATCTTTATTGACCTCATTAGCAGCTTTAATCCGGTGACGGAGGAATGTGTTCATATCCGTGTCAGACCACCCACTCTGAGCCAACAACGCCTCCACGCTGCAATCTGATTGGATTTCAGCTCTGACCGAGGCGCTGTGTGTATAACCCCTCTTTCATCTGACTCTGAACACAACGACACACACGGCGGCAGACGAGTGACAGCTGCTCACGCTGTTACAAACACACATGTGGATCTCCTTGTTTCACGGCGATCAGCTGGACGGAGAGGTCGACTGTTACGCTGCTCTACGGGGGGGGGTGTAAAGAAAAGTGACGTGTACCTCCTCGTACGAATCCGTTGGTGGCGATGGCGGACGTGGAGAGGCCGGTGATTGTTGTCACCACAGTAGCCATGGCGACGATCAAACAGGAGAGAGCTGCGGAGAAAGAGAAACACAGTTGAACCTTTGAAAAGCTGAGGAGAATGTGAAGCTCTGTTAACAGTTTTGTAACAGCTCCTCTGATCGCTCCGTGAAAAGTAACATCAGAGTGTCACTGTGTGCCGATATTTCACATCAAAGTGCACAATTATCAACAAGTACAGGGGAGGGGGGGGGGGGTCAGAGGGGAGGGAGAAAATAACTGACACAGACCGACGAACACAGAGTCGGAGCCGACCACACAGGGAGACACAAATGTAAATAAATATGTGCCGCGTGCCTCACAGCTCGCTAACTTCTCAACAGGCTGAGATCAGATCTGTGCCGGAACATGGAAGAGGAAGTCTGGGACGTGCAAACAGATTAAAATGTCTCCAGTCGATTTGTTCATCCTGCACAGTCACAGGTGGGTTGATGTAATACTTCAAAATGAACCTGTCATTGTTGTTTCCTGTGATGTTCCTCATTTTGACCCACCTCTGTAGAAACTAAAGTTACTCAACATTAAAAAAAGGAACAAAAGGCGTCACAACAAGGGCGTTGTGGCCGTTTAAAGGGCGTCCCTTTCCTGTGAAGAAACTCTTCTCACATCTTTACCGACAAAGAACTTGTTTTTTTTTTTTTAAATCAAAGGTTCAGTTCTGCTCACCGATTCCAGCCTGACCAACGATCCAGGACATGCGGATGAAGAGCATCACACCCCAGATGTTCAGCATGCAGCGGACCTGCAGAGACCAGGGGATGTTAGTGAGGCGGCGTTTAAAGAATCATCTCTAATAACACTCGAATTTAGAAAGAGACACGATTTAGTGATGAACAGCAAAAACAAATGCATAACAGAACAAAAAAACAGATTTTTAAACGTTTATAAGATCCCTAACCTGTCCTAACTTTCCATCTACCAGAAGGGCCTTACTGTATTTCAAAATAAAAGCAGGGTTGAATTCAAACAGGTAGTGAAGTACCTTTAGCTTAAGATAATAAAACCCTAGCAAGAGAACTGGTTCATAAAGAACTCATTCACACACGGCCGTTTTGGACGCACCTATGAGAGCGGTTATCAGGTCAAACCAACAGGTGTTGCAGCGATGGAAGCGGGCAAGAGAACACAACTTTTCATTGTGTTGGTTTAACGCTCTAACCTCCCCTCTGAGCAGAATCAGCAGGCATTACGTTTTTTAGTTACAGGGAGTTTATTTCTGTTTCCCTCTTAGCTCCAGAGGTGCAGCGTCACCAGATCCGGACTGCTGTCTCTCTCTCTCTGCAGGATCAACCCGCCTATAAAGAGCTTTTTAAAAACCCTGAGACTCCTCTGATGTTTATATCGGCGAGGACACGGGGATGTCTCCCGTCTAAATACGGCAGTGTGATTCTATCCAGACACTTTTTAAACTTGAACGATTCACCTGACTTTTAGACGTTTCAAATACAGTTCAGCATGAAGCGGTGGTTTCTTCTTCTGTGGTTTTTTTTTTTTTAACGAGCAGCTTCTAACTCAACCTGCAGTAATTCACACTTTGACTTTACAATCCTGAACACAGTGTGAGCTGCTCACACGTACAGGTGAGATCATAGAGGAACACTTCTCACCTGAGCGCCACTTTAATCAGACGGACCGAACGCGAGCGAGAATATTAAAACTGAAGGATCAATGCAGCCGTCACATTCAGTGATTTTAAATATTAAGAATGTTCTCTATGTGAGGTTCATTGAAGTTTTCTTATCTTAGAAATAGTTTTTTAATATTACAAACATGCAGAGGCTTTTATGTCGGGTACAATCACAAGTGAAATCAGAACCACAGTTTTCGACTCACCAGGACTCCTTTAATCCATCCGAACTTAACCACTCCTTTAGACTCGGCTGCTT
Source organism: Labrus bergylta (assembly GCF_963930695.1). Taxonomy (NCBI): domain Eukaryota; kingdom Metazoa; phylum Chordata; class Actinopteri; order Labriformes; family Labridae; genus Labrus; species Labrus bergylta. The sequence goes on along the minus strand of NC_089211.1, from coordinate 7,854,375 downwards.
CTTTTGCTGCAGCCTCTTCAGCCGGCGTCAGCTCGTCGCCGTTCGCAAAACCATCCTCAAACGGCTCCTTTAAAAAACACAATAAATAAAGTCATGTTAATATGATGTCATGAGGAACAGAGACACAGCAGAGTTTCAAATGATGGCGTTCAGCACCACTTGTCATGCAAACAATCACCAAAGCATGGCTCTGTTTTTAATCACAATGCCACTTATGAAAAGTAATTCTCTGGGGCTCCGGTGGCCTAGTGGTAACTGCATGTGCACCATGTACAGATGCTGTAGACCTCCACATGGGAGGCCTGGGTTTGAATCCAACCTGTGGCTTCTTTCTCACATGTCATTCCCCGCCCTCTCAGAGAAAAGTTGGGACATAAACGTTTGATTCATTCTGAGAGATAAATGCTGCTTCAGTGCGTCCGTTTGAAGGCTACAGGGCTTGAAACTGTTGGCAGAATAAAGACGACTCTGTCATGTTCAAATATAAATAAATAGACAGACTTGTGATCTGCAGGCTCCTTTCATTAACAGCACAATCAAACAACATGCAGAGACTCTGAGATGTAAATGTGTTTTTTTCTCTTTAAATCAGTCGGACACACTGTCAGCATGTGTGTGTGTGCGTGTGTGTGTGTGCGCACTGCAGCTACACACAGGAAGCCTCCTCCTGTGCGCACACAATGTGTGTGACGTTGTCGTCGTCCCTGTTGGACTCTTTGGAGAACACGGCTCATTGTCCTGACTGCATTTATAGTTCTGATAATGACCTCCAGACCCGCACAGGACGTCTGCACAACAACAGAAGCGGGTGCCGACTTCCTTTAAAAAAAACGAGATGACCCTCGATTTTACAGGACTTTATATGACTAAACACACATCCTACGGGGACAAAGAACCCCCCCCCCCCTGCTGATTTAAAGAGACTGAAGGGATAACCAGATCGTTTAAACCTACACGTGCGTGCATCCTTCAGACACAGAGTGGAAAAGTACAGAAGCCCTAAGAGGACATGCATAAATATAAATCTTATTTTACTTTGTCTTGACCTTGAAATTACAGCACTGGATCTGAATCAGACTTTTTCATACTGAGACCGTTTCCTGTGAGTATGGACGACCTTCAGATTAATGGATCTGCGTTGCTGGTTGCACAGCAGTGACAGGATGTGCACTGTTACAGTCCTGGACCAGCTCATTGATCAGCATAGTGTGTGCATGAACCCCCCCCCCCCGCCCCCGCCCTCAGGCTTGACTGAGGATGAGGACACTAACGTCTACATCATCTGCAGGATTCCTGCCTGTGCTCAGTCATCATTTTTCGTCGTGCATGTTCAGAGGAAACTAACCAGGACTGAATCACATCACAAAGACTTATTGTGCCGTTTTAATCATGAATGTATCAGAGATAACAAACACTTCAGAAGTTAAGATGGTACACAGGAAGCAAACTGTTTGAAATCTTCACCCTGAGCCGTGACTCAGAAATACACAAGCCTGACATTTCCAGCTCTCGGGCAGATCTCCAGCAGGAAGAGAAATTTTGATAACTAAAACAATCTGTATTTTATTATAAACTATCAGCTGCAGAGAAAACAGGCTCTTATTGGAGAGCATTGCAGGTTGTAAAGCTTCTTAAGAGGGACAGTCAAGTATTTCAACCCAAAAATATTCCAGGTGTTGAAGCTGCAATCGTCACATTTGAGGTGTCATGCAATGGGCTTCATGGTCTTTTCTACTTCCCTTATTTTTGATGGTCAAACATCAGTTTGTACAGGTGGTCATGACTCATATGTATGCATGTCTGTTTATGTTGATTCTTTGTTTTTATGATTATAAGCTCCAGTCTGTAAAGGCATCAGAGACGTTTTCACATCTTCACTCCTGAAAATATGGTCGAGCAGCGATCACAGGGAACACACACACACACGCACGCACGCACGCACGCTAAATATCAGTAGTTTTTCCAGGAGTTTTCTGCAGGTGTGTAAGCGTTGTAAATGTGTGCAGCACTGCAGTGTAGAGTATCTAAACTGTTTTAATGAAAAAGAGAAACTGTAGCAGAGGAATCAATAGAGCGTAAATGATCTGAATATATTCCATATGACTCGTTACTCTCCTTCAGTGTCTCAATCAGTGAAGCGCCTTCATCTTTCCCTGTCTTCAGTATCAAACCAACATGGCCGCTCATGGATGGATTTAAAGATTGATGTCGAGATAAAGAAAGTAAACGTGAAAGACTACGCTCCGCTTCGCTCCGTCGGACGGCTTCATCAGTGTTATAAATTATCCACGATCGCCCGCTCTCTGACATGAACACAGGCGAGTTACAGGAGGGGGGGTGGAGGGAGCAATCACTCGGCTTTACTTCACCTGGGCCATCTGTCACCAAGAGGCGGCTGCATGTGTCCCCGCAATGACTCAGCAGCACTGCAGCCATCAGACCACCACAGAGCGGGCGAGGGCGAGAGAGAGAGAGAGAGAGAGAGAGAGAGAGAGAGAGAGAGAGAGCGAGAGAGAGAGAGAGAGAGAGAGAGAGAGAGAGAGAGAGAGAGAGAGACAAGATGCTCGAGAAACACAGAGGGAGAGAAATGATGTAAAACACTGCAACCTTCTTATCCTTGTAAAACGCTAAATAAGCAAGAAGTGGAGAGGTTGCACACCTTGTAGCGGCTCAAAGCACCAATCAGGTGTGAGCTTCCAAACAATGTGACGGGGAAATCTGCCTGCAGAGCTCACTGACATGAAAACAGATGTTCCCTTGAAACATCATCGAGGAAAAGACTCTGAATCTTCAAATATTTTGTCGACACTTCTTAGCAGGAATCTTTAGAAGTTGCTTCAGTCAGAGGATGTGTTCGGAGGGAACGTCTGTTTTTTATAACAGCGTGCGTTCATCTGTATGCAGGCCGACATAAAGCTCGAGTCTGATGCTAAAAAAGAAAAATCGAAGGACAACCTCTCCAACATGTCAAAGAAAGACAGAAATAAGCCGTCAGCTATACAAAGTGAAATGCTGCCATCGTCTGCACCGGCAGAAAGACATTTTCTGCTCACGCTCAGGGAGATTCTTTGGCTTCCTTCTAGGAAATAATATTGAGATCAGGTCCAGATTTTGGAATCAGAATCAGGTTTTATTGCCAAGTACATTTACACAGACAAGGAATTTGACTTGGTGTTTTGGTGCTAAACAATTAACAACTTAAATAATACAATATAAGAAGCTATTACAATATATAAATTGATTTTAAAAATGTAAAATATAAAATATAAAAAATAGAATAAAAAAAATATAGAAAAGGTGCAATGTAGGAGCTGTACAGTGAACTATGAGAAAAAATCTTAAGAGGATTTCAACACATACTGTGCGCTTATGGCTGTTCACTACGTGCCATATGTAATCCTAATTTAATGTGTGTGGAGGCACATTTCTTTAAAAACAGGGATGGAGCTCTGTGTGTCACTTTGAGGGTTTTCAGGATACCAGAATCCCAAAACTTGGATACTATCAAATCCTGTCAAATCGGCCTAAAACACCAATCCTGACAAAAACCCCTAAGACTTATCTGACTGTGAGAGGACGGCCATCAGGTTTCAGAGGACGTGGTTGAGAAGGAGAGAAAGAACACGTAGTCCCTGCAGAAGATACAACCCCACCCTCCTCCTGAAAGGAGTCACTAAGACAAAAGGAGGAAGTTCAATATTAACAATTCCCCTAGGTACACTCACGACCAGCTCATTATAAAGTCAACAGAGCAAACCGTCTTAACATTAGAAAGAGAACAAAGAAATCAGACAGTGACACACAACACGGAGGAACAGGAAATTAAAATGAAGACTCTGAGCAGCTGATAGGCCGTGACTCAGACGCTGCTCTCTTACTGTAAAGCCTCAGACTCCACATGAGTCACACTCCTATCCTGTCATTTAAATGATCTGTCGTCGTCCCACACCGCGCCCCCCCCCCCCCCCCCCCCTCAGGAGACCACAGACTGGGAGCAGTGACCCTGTCAGAGCGGAGCGGTGACATCACACGGCCACGACGGATGACGACTCAGTTTATGGACAGCAGCAGATACGAGGAGAGGATTTAATGAAGACATGAGAAATGAGACAGATTTAATACGATGAGACAAAAGCAGGTCTCCACTCTTGACCAAAAGAGAATCAAACGGTGTTTTTAGAAAAGGTAAACATGGATTCTAGGGATGTTCCCAATGACTACTTCCAGAGATTGAAACAGAATCTAAAAACTCAGATTTGTCAGTTGGTCTTAAAGGCTTAATGTGCGATTTTTCACACTTAAATATAATAGAAATCAAGTATATCCTCTGAAATAACTCTGTGAGTCATGACTGTCTACAATGGGTGTAACACCCGAGTCCCACTGTCTGTGATGCTTTCAGAGTCCTATCTTCAGTTTGTTTACATCACCGCATATAAAGCCTTTAATGTGAGAAAACGTTATAAAATAGCTGCTTTCACATCAGACTCCTGAAAACATCTTGAACATTTCAGGAGACTATTCAGGAGTTTTCTGCAGGTGTGAAACCCCTTACCACGGCTGAAAGGTTATGAAATGTGTTTTTAAACTCGTAATGTAGCCCGATGTGTCTCTGGTTCTGCAGTGTTTGGATTTGGCTCCATAGATTTTAATACTTAAACAACAACAAAGGTAAGTAAATCTGTTGATGATGGACCCAGCTGTGCTGTGGGACGGCACATCCTCCACCGACGGTGATGTGAAGTTGAGCCGCTGTGGTCATTATGTAACTCGGATATAAAGGTCTGCAGCTGATCAGGCTTTAGGGACTCGGGCAGAGACAGAGGGAACATCTGTTTGGATGATTTGGTAGAAGAGGGTCAGAAGTGACGCCAACTGGGTCTCTGATGCACCTCCAACAGTTTGCGTAACGCTCGTCTGATTTCTTACACTGACGACTGAAAGAACAGAAATCAAGTTGTGCCCTACCCCCCTCCTGTCCTTATAAGGGCATAAGTGCTGCAGCAGTATAAAATCTAAATACGACACTCGCACGGTGGTGCAGTGGTTATGCACTGTCCCCTCAGCGAGGAGGTTCCTGGTTTGAATCCCCGTCTGACAGGAGCCTCTCTGTGCATGTGTGGGTTCTCTCTGGGTACTCTGACTTCCTCCCACAGTCCAAACACATGCTCGTTAGGTTAACTGGAGACTCTAAATTGTCCGTAGGTGTGAATGTGAGTGTAGCTGGTTGTCTGTCTCTACATGTCAGCCCTGTGATTGGCTGGTGATCAGTCCAGGGTGTAACCCCGCCTCTCGCCCAATGACAGCTGGGATCGGCTCCAGCAGCCCGCGACCCTAAACGGGATCAACTGGTATAGATGATGGATGGATGGAACTATTCAGACAATAATCTACCCTTTAGGATGTTTTTAGGCACCTTGAAGAAGAAGATGTTCAAAGCTTTGATTAATCGTCATCGGGGCGCTGGTGGCGCAGTGGTTAAGAGTGTGCGCCCCATGTTTGGAGGCTGTAGTCCTCGGAACGGATGGCCCAGGTTTGAATCCGACCTGTGGCTCCTTTCCCTCATGTCATTCCCTACTCTCTCTCTCCTATCTCTACATTAAAGGAACCAAATGCCCAAAAATAAATCTTTAAAAAGACGCCGTCATCTTTTATTTCAGTTCTGTTCCCAATTCATAATTTTCCCGACTATGAAAAATCAGAAAATCCCAGAACAGAAGGATCCCACAGTCTGACAAGGCAGACTCAGGAAGAGAAGCTGCGTCTCTGCGTCAGAAGTCTGGACGCTAGTGGAAATTTCTGTTTGATTTGATGCTTTTGGTTTCTGATGAAGACCAAAAGAGAAGACCAAAGCTTTCTGCTCGCATCAAGCAGAGTTTCTAACTCAAGGAGCGGATCTGCTGAGAGCTGCGACTGTTTGAATGAAGCACAGGGAAGCGTGCACGGGGGACACAGGACGAGTTAGTGAGCATCATCTACATGGCTGAAGCGACACAAAGGCCGGCTTTGCCCAACAATGCCAAAGCATCGAGAGCTTAGCACGCCACCGCAAACTGAACCACGGCTCCACAACAAGGGCATGGATACAAAGTATGAAGGAAAAACGATTTCACACGAGAAGAAGAAGAAGGCCTGAAAGACGGGAGAGTTTCTCAAAAAGGTTTAAAGAGCTTCACATATGAGGGACGGCACTGTGATGTCATTCTGCTGACTACACGCTAAACGATAATGAAAAGAGAATTAATCATCAAGAGTGGCACAACAACCCTAATCATAAAACAATAAGGCTGCTGTTTGTGTACGTCAGGCTGCCAGTTTCCCTCTGTCACACACACACACACACACACACACACACACACACACACACACACACACACACACACACACACACACACACACACACACACACACACACACACACACACACACACACACACACACACACACACACACACACACACACACACACACACACACACACACACACACACACACACACACACACACACACACACACACACACACACACACACACACACACACACACACACACACACACACACACACACACACACACACACACACACACACACACACACACACACACACGGAAAATCAGACATCAGTACAGGCACTTAGTTCCACTGAAGAGGGGGTTGTGCCGGGTGACGCAAGAGCGGAGCATATTTAAAAGAAAAGCTGAAGGTAGTGAAACTCGCCCCTCCACATGATGAAGCAAGGGTTTATTCGAGGTTATAACCATTAGCTCATCTCTGGTCACCATGATTATAAACGTGTTGTCCCAGTACTTTTAAAAGCATGGTTTAAAGGTGTCTCTGATCAAAACTGGACGATTAGCTGCTTTAAATAACAGAATGTCACAACAGCACGGGGCGTGAGCGAGCGTCTGCGACTCAATCGGCTTGATTCACTCGTTTCCTCTTTGAGTGTCCGAGCGGCGCTGAATCACGCAGAGCAATTGTGATTTGAGTCAAAAACTCGTCAATACAAAGCACCACACTTCTGTTTGTCCACCTTCAAAATAAAAGCACCACACTTCTGTTTGTACACCTTCAAAATAAAAGCACCACACTTCTGTTTGTACACCTTCAAAACAAAAGCACCTCACTTCTGTTTGTCCACCTTCAAAATAAAAGCACCACACTTCAGGTTGTCCACCTTCAAAATAAAAGCACCTCACTTCTGTTTGTCCACCTTCAAAATAAAAGCACCACACTTCAGGTTGTCCACCTTCAAAATAAAAAGCACCTCACTTCTGTTTGTACACCTTCAAAACAAAAGCACCTCACTTCAGATTAAGATTTACTTTACTGATCCCCGCAAGTAATTTCTGTTTTTACACTCTGTAAGTCATGAACACACTCATAGGCTGAAATATACACATATACAAACAGGATCCTATGGACACACGCTAATGGAGAGACGTCAGAGTGAGCTGCGGGCACTCCTCAGCTGATGGTGGGGAGGGAGTTTGGTGCCTTGCTCAAGGGCACCTCGGAAGTGATCTGGCACCTCTCCAGCTACCAGACCAACTTCCATATTTGGTCCGCAACGGGACTTGAACCGGCGACCCTCCGGTTCCCAACCCAAGTCCCTACAGACTAAAATAAACAGACAAAATAAAAGCACCAAACTTCTGCTTGTCCACCTCCAAATTAAAAGCACCTCATGTTAAAATGTTTACGAGGGGAAACTGAAATCCAAAGAGCAGAGCAGTAAACATTTAGCGCATGCAGTGTGGACAGCGAGTGTCCAATCGTGCGCAATGCAACGTGATATCCAACGCACACATGTTAAGGCCACGGTCGAAGACATGGATCTTTTTAGACTAGCAGTATTTCAAAGTTCCTTATTTACATCGTAGTTTTCTAGCAGAAACCAGCTTCAGTTAAAGGGATAGTCCTGTATTTTCCCGGCCTTAACGTTGTTGTTTTTGTCCCCGACAGGCTCAGGCTGTTATTCTAAGTGAGTGACAACATCACAGAAAGGATCCCTACAGATAGAGACCTTTAACCTTTGATTTTGTTACCCAGAAACAGCTGTTACATCACTCTCTACAAACACACCAGACTCCACTGACAGTGATCTGACCTCCCAGGACTCAAGTGTTGTTGGTCTATCTCTGCCTCCATTGGTTAATTTTTTGGGGTAATTGGTGGACTTTGGCGTTGAAGCGTTTTAGTGCGATCCAATTAAACACAATGACTTCAATATCGACAAAAATCCTCTCATCCATTGAACGATTGTATCAAAAATTCAGATCAGTTCTAGTTGCTGAATCTCTGATATACGGATTGTGCATTGATTATTTTGGGGGGGTTAAGGAGTTGTAAGCGTTGCGTCCTCTATTGGGCTGTTAGCATGGCTTGTTAGCATTTGTTAATAATATCTCCCTCCATCTGTACATTGTGTCCGATGTGTACATATTAGTTTACTCTGCAGAGGTAAGCATCTTTTGAGGCAGACGGATGCAGATGGATTCACTGATACCTTTTACAGTCTGACAGTCCCCCCCGGCCCCTCGCCGCCCCCCCTGTATGACTCTCTCAGTGATCAGGTGTCCACTGTCTCGGACATCTCTCCATTGTTTGGAAAAACCTCCCACCACTCGCTTCATTATTCTTTCAGGGCGCTGAAACTCTCCCAGAGTCTGATTCCCTGCTGCCCGCTGAGGCCTGTTGATGGAGGCAGAAAGATCCGCACTCACCCCGCACACATTCTTGTTTTGGGAATTGTGTCGAATTACTGCTCGACTACGGCGTGAGCGTGAAAGAGGTGACGAGTGAGACTCCCGCAGACAGAGAGAATCTTTGTTGATCAGGGAGGTAACAGAATCTGTGAATGGACTCCAGCAGAGGGAGGAGAGATTTTGGAAATGTTGATAACTTCTAGTTTTGGGATGGGAAGGAACCATTCATACTTATTTGTTCCAGTATTTATCTCCTGTATAGAAGTCAAGATGATTGGCCCTGAAATGATCCGATAAATGAAACCGTATCAAACTTTGAGACTAAATACTGTAACTGCGTCACAAGTATCGCACCAAAACATTAGTGTTTTTTTTGCTTTTCCATGTGGACGAATTTGTTTTCTGAGAACTTAGTATGTATGGGATCATTTTTCAAAGCGAAGGGAAAAAAAATGTACAAGTAGATTAGGCCTTAAAGCTTATTATTTCCCACAATGCCTTGGTTTTTTTTAAACCGAATCAGTGACGTCAGGAAAAAGGCTCAGGGTTGTTCGATATCTACAAAACTAGCGAATGATGTCCAGTGAAGAGTCCTACTCGAGTCTCAACATATGACCAAGTCGGTGACGTAGACCAAAACAGGGCAGGTCCACATTTTGTTTGGGATCATTGGAGTAGCATCCATGGTGGTTTTTAAAGGCAACATATTATGAAAAATCCACTTCTACAGTGTTTTTGAACATATATTTGGGTAACCTGAGTGTCTACTGACCCACAAAATGTGAAATAAACCCATCCAGTCCTTTGTTTGTGGTCTGTATAAGTCTTACAACACAGAGGAAAATGCTCCGTTTCAAATGTGCTCTTCTTGTGATGTCACAGTGGGATTCTGTAAAAAAAAAAAAAATCCCCTCCCCTCCCCTGGTATCTCCAACCATGGACTCCACCCCCAGTCTAGAGCAAAACTTTTGAGCAGGTCCGCCATTTTTATTCTCGCTAGAAAAGGAGTGATGTCTACTGGGAAAACTCAGGGGGGGCTCATTGCATTTAAAGAGACACACACACCAAAACGGAGTGTTCTGAGAGAGCTGGTTTATACAGGGTCACAAACCTCCTCTGGTGCTTGATTCATGTTATATTTTGACCACAGCACAGATGTTTGATTTACACCACAGGGGACTCTTTGAAAAGGTGGGAAAGGGGGGTAATATTATAATATCCTTTAAAACAGGGAGGTCCTGGTTCAGTGCCTTATTGTCTGTAATTCCTCGATTACATCCAAGATAAGAAGCTCAGTTAAAAAGCCTTCAGTTTAAAATCTTCCAGGTCTCTGTAGCTGGGTTTGAGTTCTAAGTCCTTTCACAGTTCCTGTTTCCTGTTTCTGTCCGTACAGCTGAGCACGCTGAGCCTCCGTCATCTCTCAGAGAGCGCTTCTGTCCCCGCAACATTCCAGTGGCATTTTGCTCCCATGCCCCGTTAACGTCTAACTTTTCCACCACATCTGGTTTGGATCTTTGTGTTAGTGGAAGAAGTCAGCCACCAGGAACCACTTCACTTTGTGATTGGATTGTCAATTGAGCGGACGGCGGGCACATCCTGCCATGCGGCTCGCATGTGTGCGACACAAAGCAAACATGTGGCCGCTTGTAAACACAGATTTGTAAAAAACTGATGTGTGACAAGTTTCCATGATGCTGACCGCGAGCTGCAGGAAATGGATTTAAGCTTCAGACCGTAGAAGAAAATCCAACCGCTGTCACATCAAAATGACCTCCAAACACATCTGAGGGGTTTCTTTACCAGTAACGTGCACATGTCAGCTTTACTAACTGAGAAACACACAAAACGCTCCTCTCGTCACAGCGTCCTCAGGTTAAGGTGAATAATTAAGAGCTGGGAACTTTGACTTTGTTTGAAGGGAAGAAGAAACTCATCTCAAAGTAAAAGAAAGAACCCTGCTACCTGTATCCTGCATCATTTGCATCTCCCCTGACGATCAGGAACATACCTCTTATTCAAATCTTTAAACATGAGCACTTTTATTTTTACATATCATTAACGTCTAAATGCCTTAAAAAAAGGTACAGAAAGTGTTTTATTCTCTCCTGTCGATCTCTTTGTCCTGCAGCAGGTAAACAGGCGGTAATGTCTGCAACATTTAGCCCTAATCAGACGTTTCAAGGGGCGTTACACCCGTGACCTTTCGCCTTCAACTTGAATGTCTCAGAGGGGAAATAGGGGGCCGAAGTTATCCTATCTCTGTACCGTCTGCGTAGTTAGTAACAGAGTTGTTACAGAGGCAAGACAGGATCAGCTGAGCCAGCAGAGGAGCACAGCGCTGTATGTGTGCGCATGTCTGACTGTATGTGTGTGTGTGTGTGTGTGTGTGTGTGTGGAGCTCCCAATGTGCCGTGCTTCCGCAACATCAAAACGCAATGTCAAACTGGGACACCGATATTACAAAGTCTTGAAATCAATATGAACATACAAAGACGTGATGACGGCTGAGCGAGAAAAAAGCAGTCTGAAAAAGAGCTGTATTCCTCGATGGATCAAAGTAAGTCCACTTCTGACAGGCTCCGGTTGTTATTCTGTGACGGCATTACAGAAAAGATCCCGAAGAAAAATGTAGATTTTAGTAAGGTAGACCCTGAAATGGGTAAAAACAAAAACCCCTGATTGTATACATGAATTCTCCTGAAGCTTTGATTTCAGTTACAATATATTTTAAATTAAAGAACACAGATGGCCCCGTGGTTATGTTGCACGCCACATGTTCTGAGGCTATAGTCCTCTTCACAGCAGATGTGGGTTCGAACCCGACCTCGACCCTTCTCTGAACATCACCCCCGCTCCCTCTTCCCAACATTTCCTGTCTCTCTTCAGCTGTGATATGCATTAAACGCTGAAAGGCTCAAAAACATTTTTTTTTTTTAAATGTAAAGAACAAATGCTGTTTAATACTTTCAGCGAGGCGTTTAAGGACAATTATGAAACTCTATAATTTGTCAGGAAACCCGATTTCTTGCCACATTCGTTCCCCTCGCACTCCCCCTCATTCATCACAGCCGTACAGAGTTTATTGTGCCTCTCTGTGGGGGCGGCGTCGGGGGTTGGGGGGTTGTATCATGTGAGAAAGTGATGTCTACATTTACCTCTCATGGTGTGCGGAGCCCCTGAGTAAAAATAGTCCCCGTGCTGTGAGAATTGCTGAGCCTAGCAGAGCCGGGGCGGACAGTCGATCCGCCGTGCAGCGCTGCAGAGCCGGGGACGACTGCAGGCAACAGGAAATGTGATTATGAAGGTCATCGCTCCTCCAAGGCTCAAAAAATTCCACCGTTCTGCTCAGAAAATATAATCCTAACACACATTTTCCTTTCCTGCTTACTCTGACGCCTCTCTCGTCTCAAGTGTGTCATGACGTCAGAAGGATGGAGAGCGTGATAAAATCAGATTGTGCTTGTCAGGATTCTCTCACACTATGTTTTGAAGTCTTATTTGAAGCTCTAAACATCAAAAATGGGAAAGAATTTCTTAACAAAACATTTTAAAGTCTGGAGAGAATTTAAACTAGAGGGAAGTGGTGTACCATCAACAGCTCTACTTCTCTGTTTTTAAATGATGTTTGCTGCAATGATAGTTAATAGTGACAAATTGACTAAACTGGTCCAAGCTGATCGTCACTATTCACAGTCTTGTTGCACAGTGTTTTCACAGATTGATAAAGGAAAGGTTCGGCAAACTTTAAGTGACTGTTCTCACACCTGCTCAAAACTAGTGAACTGAAATTCTCAGGATGAGCTGCAAATTACAGAATTTTGCAGCCCAACTTTTACTTGACTTTGTCCTGGCAGCACCTTATTTCAGCATGAAGTTCGGGTGAGCTGAAGTGCGAATGCAGCAGGAAATATTCAGAAAATTCACCGTGAGCGAGTGGAGGCGGGGGGGTGAACAGAATCTCTTCTGCTCAGCAAACGTCCTTTACAAGCGGCAACCATCAGCATTGAAAAATGAAACTGATGCTGAAGTGTAAAATCCTGCAGTTCCTCGAGTGTCCACTAGAGGCTGGTTGCAGAAGCACAGGAAGTCACATACACACCCATTCTAAAAAGCCTGTTTTTACAGCAGAGATTAACATGTTTACAGCCTGGTTCAAAAAAACAAATAAGTCTGATTAGCTCGTGTCTCGATCGGCACATCGATGGGACTCCAGCGCCCCCTGCAGGAACAGATGGGTGACGTCAATCCGGCTTCGTCCAATAATATTTACAGTCTATGCTTCTTTACCACTTGTTGGTACGTCTAGTAACATGTTGCATTGATAGAAAGGCAAAAAAACTGTCATTATAGTCGGTAGTCTGGCTGTAACGTCACAGGCCCCATGTATGTAGTCTGTAGTCCTCATTGCAGAGGCTGTGGGTTCAAATCCGACCTCAGCCCTGTGCTGCACGCCATCCCCCCGCTCTCTCCTCTGAAGATTTCCTGTCTCTCTTCAGCTGTCCTAACATTTCGTCCTCACTCCAAGTCCTCACCCTACAGGACGTTTCAGGAAAAACTCCTAAAGTCTCAAACAGTCCCAGTTTAATCACTGCACACTGGAGCTGGTACAAATGGTCCCAGGAGGAGGGTTGTGTGTGTGTGTGTGTGTGTGTGTGTTTTGCGGAGGTTTAGTCTATTTCTGACATCAGGCTGTTTGAGTGACGCACTTGGATGTGAGGATAAGAAGGAAGCCGGGTCCTTGGCAGTCAAAAGGCACTCACCACGCAGAAGTTTATGGAACTGTTTGCGTGCGTGTGTGTGTGTGTGCGCGTGTGTGTGTGTGAGAACAGCTGTAAGGCCAACACCCTGATGCAGAGACAAAAGGACTCCCTCTCCCTTCAAAGCCTGGGCGTCCTTAACTTCCTGAGTCTGTGCAGCAAACACACAAAAAAGGGGTTGGGGGGGGGGTTGGGGGGGTAACAGGGGAGAAGGTGGGGTGGGGATTGGGGTGGGGGTGGCACACAAAAAACCTGGTACCAGTCAAACAGAGGCTCCTTTGTGCGAGCTCACAACACCTCCAGTAAAAGCAGAAAGCTGAACCTGAGTACCTCACTGTGTCCTCACGCTGGACTGTTTTCTGTTTTGATGATATTTAAGTTTAAATTGTGTCATTAGTTCCACAATCACATCCATTCAGAAAGGGGCGGAGCCTGATCGCTAACTTCAGGGGTAATGAACCTGATTGAATCACAGAATCGGGGCACTGGTGGTTAAATGTCAGGACGTCGTGTTCGGCAGTAGAAGTTTGACGACGAGAATACAACACTGCTAAACTCTCCCGTTTCAAACAAACAAAAGCAGCTGAGGACGTTCTGTTCTCCTGCAGGTATACTGTCACATGACAATGGACCCTTCTGCCTCAGATCGCTTCTCTTTAAACGATTACAGGAGAGTTCGAATTTGACCTCCACCAGGTCTTATGAACTTAATCCCAAGCCTTTTGCAAACTGACAAAAAAGAATCCTGAAATGTTTGTGTTTAGCTTCATGTGTGAACACACTTTTTTCATATATATGTCACAATCTATATCATATTGTTTCAAATGGTGGGCTACCCTGTGACCCATCTCGACGTCATGTCTCACCTCCTCCTGAGACCCGCCCTCCTTCTGTCCGGCAGCGATAGCCTCCCGCTGTGAGGAGCAGGAGTGAAGGTTTCAGGAGCGGAGTGCCTGAGATGTTTGAAAACAACCCCTGATGACTTTCTTCAAGCTTCAGGTGCCATATGATGAAAAGCCCTCTTCTGAGTCGAAATGATTCTATTAAATGAACCGTTCTGCTGCAGATTAGTCAAACATCTATCAGTCAGATGTTTCTGCACCTCACACCGCGTTCTAAATATAAAAAATATGCTTTAAGCGAGCTGCATGTGAATTTAAAGGTTACTCAAATGTTCAGATGCAAACTGTTGGAGGCGAACACGGTATAAGACGCAGCAGACTACATGTTGTTGGTGGTGGGGGGGGGGGGGGGGGGGGGGGGGGGGGGGGGGGGGGGGGGGTGTTGATTATTTTCAAATTCCCGTCCCGTCCAGCTGTGGAATGAGAAAATAAAGTGAGTCACAGACGAGGCGTCAGACATCGCTGACATTCCTGCAGTGTGCGTGATATGTGAGGGACCCCTGTGATCGCACTCTGAAGGAAACATCGGTCAGACGTCACACACGGACGTAACGACCGCTCTCATTACACGGAACATTTCAACTTTAGGAACAACAACAGGCGTTTCATTTCAGTTCTCTGACTGACAAACATAAACAGGAAGTGAAGAAACCCCGGCAAAGCGCAAAAATGAAGAACGAGGGGAGAGATGCTGATATAATCTCTGCTGTGAAAACAAGCTGTAGGTCCTCCAAACACACACACATTTAAAACACACGCTGTGTGACATCCTGTGGTGTCCATGGAGACAGGTGTGTGTGTGTGTGTGTGTGTGTGTGTGTGTGTGTGTGTGTGTGTGTGTGGGATCCACCGGAGGAACCAAACAAAGACGTCGAAAACACGAGCTGCTCTCATTAACGGGACCTCCAGAGACGCTGAGGGGATACAACACACACTATGGCAACTGTACAACACACACACACACACACACACACACACACACACACACACACACACACACACACAACGTAACAATGCTGCTGCACAACATGGCGCTCTGCACATCCTGGTGTCAGAAGCTACATGCACAAAATGACCTGATCGTCTGCACGAAGAACGAGAGCACGAGTCCAAGAGCCGCAACTCACAATATTTTCATGTTCTAAAGTTTTATTCACATTTATAAACTATTTTTAAGTTTCATTGTAAGGTGCAGTAAGATGATCAGAAATGTAAAACGGGGGCATGCATGGGCAGTCTGTCCAAACAGGTTTCTAATCAGCGTCACTTTGGGGGGGGGGGGTCAGAACCACTGCACTGAATAACTCCTAAAGTTAAAAGCATGCTACTGTAACCGTGCACTTCATGTCCGATCTATGTCAGACACTATAAATGTGCAGCTGTGCCGCCTCACAGAGAGTCACATCAATATTTAAACTCCACGCATTTCTGCTCGACCACTTAACTCCGGCCTGGATCAATCCATCAGTCCTGTCACCGTTTGTTTCACTCACAGCTCGTCGATACCGACATACAGAACAGAAAACACAAAACTGCAGCAGCTAGCTTATTGAGGACCAAAACACCAACACAGAGACAGCCACACACACACACAACACACACAGAGCTCTAAAAACAGCCCGACTTCCACCTGAGCCATGACCGGCTGACAGGAAGAATCTGAGGTGTTCACAAGTCACCAGCTGATTGAAGTGGAGAAGCAGCAAGTTAGGATCAATTGAGAACATGAGCTGATTTGTGCTGGGGAAATTTTTTTAGTTTTATTTGTCTGATTCAGTTTATCCTCACTAAGGGCGATGCGTACAGTGCCTAAGAATGTTTGACAATAAAGTCCAGTTTGTTTCCAGTTTTCAGAGCGGCGTACGTGGTACACGTCCTTGGTCCTGGCATGGTTAAAAGCGGCGGACACGGTACGGTTGCTCATGCAAGCACAGGTACGCAACATGGACATGAATTCCTTTGAACAGTCTTTTTTAAATAAAAGTGCAAAGGGTTCAGGTTGGTCCGATGCAGACGTCGAGGAGTTTTTACTTAAAATTTGGGCAAACTTGAATATTCAGAGTCAGCTGGATCAGACCTACAAGACGAGGAGGTCTATCCATGACTCTCCAGTACTACGACCAGATGGAGAAGTAACCGTGCTCAGGTCTGGAGCAATGCGAGTGCATGCCAACGGGAGTGAACTATGTCAAATTAGTTTGCCAACTGTGGCTAACCCTGCAGGATAACCCTAAACTAGCCTACAAACAACTTTATCTCAATCTTTTTAAGATCGACACACTGCCAAATCACTGGTTAAAACTGACTTTTCTAAACTTTAAAGACTGTACAGTTTGGTAAAAAAAAAAAAAAAGAGGTCAAAAGGTTACTTTCTGCGTTAATTGCTTTCTCTGCTGCAAACAAAACGCGCCAAACCCCCGACCTCAAAGCGAGCTGCACTCAGAACCTTGACTGTGTGTTTCATTAATCGGACAGCAGTGCAGCCGCCCTCTCTGCGTTTCTGCCCTCAGAGTACACTGAATATGACTCATTGATTGGTGTCAGTCCATAAACAGTCAATTGTTACAGTGGAATTTCCACTGTGTGTTTCCATCCCAGCACAGAGAGTGAAACTCTTCCCCGTCAGACGAGAAACACAGAGGTCACAGCGACCTCCAAACAAACGCAAACTCTCTGGTTTTTTAGACCCGAGTCTCCGATAGGGACCCGCCTTTCTGATCCTCTCTGCGGCTAATTAAATCTGGCCGTCCCGTCTCTGCTCGGGTGATAATGTGGAAGTGATGAAACTGTGATTCTGCATGAACCCGACATTAAGAGCTGATATATTCTGACTAACAAAAGGCGCTCTCTGTCAGCGGCGCGACCTTGAGAAGATATGAGAGCAGCTTTCATCACAAACCACTTCTCGTTCAGGATAAGGGGAAGGAGATTGCTTTCTGCGTTTCTCATTTTAAAACACATCGGACAGGAGGAAGTCATCTTTGACTTTAGTTCAGGGACAAACTCCAGAGTCATTACTGACATTTAGTTTTCTGATAATTTCTTACCACGACACTTTAGAATTTATTACTGTAAATATTATTTATCTTATTTTTACCTCATTTTATTTATCTATGTTTACCTTATCTTATTTTACCTTATTTTGGTTGTATTGCACCACGGGACGGAGACAAACGAAATTTCGATTCCACTGTATGTCTGGCATATTTTTAAATTGACAATAAAGTTGACTTTGACACTGAATGTACTTAAATCAATTTAAAGACGCATCTGTTCTCTCTCTCTCTCTCTCTCTCTTTCTTTAGTCTAACAAACAAAAAACCCTAACCCGTCCTAGGACCTCCCTCACAGGACCTTCCTGCACAAATAACACACTTTTACAGATAGGAGGTTTTAAGGCAGCCCCTTACGGCCGTTTTGGACGCCCCTCGGTTTGCCAGATATGAGAGCAGTTATCAGGTCAACAGGTGTTGCAGTGATGGAAGCGGGCAAGAGAAGTGGTTCAGATAGAAGTGATTGTACCCGACCTAAAAAGCCTCTGCATGTTTCTAATAAGCTCCACGAGCAGAAACGTGCTCAAACTAGGATCAATATTGGAGATGATTTTGAAAAATGGAGAGAGGTTAGAACACAGAAAGGTTTACAGACCGATGCAGAGCTGGATAAACACTGAAGCTTCAGTGTCCACCACATGGTGACCTGTGAGCATGGACTCTAGGGGGGGGAGAGGGGGGGTGAACTTACAGCATACTCACTGGTGCTGTCTGAGTTTTATTACTCTTAATGCAGCATGAACGGGTTTTAATTCATCGGGTGTTGCATCACTTCCTGTGTATTGACGAGCTAAAAAGTCATCAGACCACTCTAAGTGGTATCAGTGCAGCTGAAGGCAGATCTATAGTTTAGGGATGTCCTGATCGATGTCCGCTCCAATCACAGTCCGTTAACTGACAAATACTGACCCAGTTCTGCAGATATTAAACCCAAAACTTTTTTATTTTCCTAACCTAACACAGCTGCAGCGCGCACACTTCATGCATGTTCTTAATAAAAGATAAACACAGAGAGACATCTATGTGTGCAGAATATGGACTGAAGCTCAGGTCGATGTTTTGAAGCATAAAGGAGCTGCGTGAAAAGACAAAATCCTGCACACTGCTCTCGATAAGCTACACCAGTTTGTTAGAAAGAATCACAATGTTTCAGACCCTCTGACCTTTTGTCAGGAGTGTGGTTCAGAGGGTCTGAAACGTTGTGATTCTTTCTAATAAATTGGTGAAGCTTAGCGAGAGCATTGTGCAGGATTTTGTCTTTTCAAAGAAGCAATCAGAGAATTTATATTTTAATTACTCAAATATTCCCCAAGCTGTGCAGTGATGAGTGTGACATTAAATATGTGCCTGTTTGGTTCTTAATTTACGTATTTCAGGCGTTAAATCGTCACTTTTAATCCTTATTGACCCCAACTAAAACATGAAGTTGTGCTATTTTTACACTGAAGAGAGTCAGGAGAATATTAAGATTTCTTCCACCGACCATGAAGACGATTTTGATGTGATAAAAACAGTCTTTCACAATACTGTATGAAATTAACTCTGTGGCATTTGAGCTTCAGACGTCTTTATTCCCAGAATCATATCTCTCCCAGGAATGTTCACGCGGCGTTCCTCGTCTCGGCCTCGCCTTGAACTCGCCGAGATCTCCGCTCAATATTTGATAAATGAAGTTAAATCAAGGTCAGACGGATCATCACTGCTCTTTGACTTCTTTATGAAAGCAAGAATGTGTCGTCACAGCGCCACAGCGGACGAAGCACTCTGTTGCTTCGTCCGCTGTTATATGTTCCTCATGTCTTGCCTCCTGAGACCCCCCCCCCCCGCTCCTACCTGACAGGTGTATTCTCCCACTGTGTCAAAGCCCTTATACTGAAACCCAGATCCCCAAAACCAAATTCAACAGAGATTCTTCTGAGGATCTATTTGATAAACATCGATAACAGTAGCCTCAAACATCGAGCACAGTCAGACAGTCTTCAAACTGACACACAGATCTTACTTTTAGTAACAGACTTAATTACCAAACAGAGAGCAGCGACCCCACTGATAAAACCCGCTTCCTACAGGAGTAATAAATGAAGATTATCATGAGAGTGGCTTCAAAGGACTGTATTCTCATTTAGAAAAAGCGCTGGAGGACATGAAGTTAAAAGGAGGGCGGATACAAATTACCGCATGTCATGAATGTCTTCTATTCAGAGCGACAAACACGCTTAAACAGGAGAGCTGCAAACACACACACGGTCAACCACACACGCTGCAGAAAAACCTGATCGGGTCACCTCTGGTCACTGAAATCATGTTGGAGAGGGAGCTGCAGTGACCTTCAAAGCGAACGAGCACAGCAGCTGATTTCACTGAAAACAACATCTGCAGAGGAGAAGGTACGCGGTCAGGACTTTCTCGTCAGTGCGTTCGTTCCCCCCGGAGGAAGAAGACGATACATGACGGGACACGATGAAGCTCGTCGACGTCAGGCCGAGCTCAAGTCACAGACAGGCTGCCTGATGATGAGACGTAAAGATCACAAGCGGACGCTTGTTGTCTACTTTCTTTTGGCAAGTTTAAAATCTTTCCGTCCTTTATTCAGGGCGGTATGAGGCATATGCAAACGCATGACATCAGCGAGATGAAATATGCATATAACCTCTAGGAGCAGTGTAAGGTTGTCATGGTGATGGGGCCAGAAACAGAGACACCAGAGAGCCGCTACAACAATGGAGGAAATTTTAGAGGAAAAGTTACTAGAACTACCCGCATTGCTTCTCTACTTCACATGTACTGTACTGTTTGGAGAGTTTCCCTTCGTGACATCACAAAGGGCAGTAACCCCTCCCCCAGGTGTGTGACACTCCCACAGCTAATCGCTCCAAATCATTGAAGTGCTCATTTGATGTTTAACCACATGAGCTTAAAACACGAGGACAAAAAAACAAAGAGGAGACAGACAACAGGAAGTCTCACTTCACATCATTAGCTAGCCCTGTTAGCATACATAGCTGTGGTGATACAGGTGCAGAGAGGGTTAACGTGCTAATGAGGAAAATGATGACTGGAAGAAGAAGGCATCAGAGAGCTAATGATGTTTGTCGAGAAAAGATGTCTGAGGACAGAGAGCGGAGCAACTTGAACTGGCTTCAGAGGAGTGGGCCCGGAGAGTCTGCATCAGATGTACCTTAATGTAGCTGATTTTATCTGCAGAGCTCGGGAGAAAAGGTCAAAATATTTCAAGCAGAGCCATGAAAGGAACGTGCAACTCTGTAATGCTTTGAATCACTGCAACTTTATTTCTGGTATCTTATGAACCTACGAGGGTTGGGCGCTTTTGTCTGCAGAGTGCTAGAATATCAAAATGCCTGGAAAAGTCTGTCCCTACTCAACAGGCATGGTTGCCATTTAGAAGTATGAAGACAAAACTGGCAACAAACTTGAAGTCTAAGGTTGCACTCAGAGGCAGACGCCTTTTCTATTTGGACAAAAGTTTGCAAAACATGCGACCTTAAACTAGTCAATCCTGATTTTGCACGAGTGACACTGGCATATAACTTCTTAACACATGAAAACAATAAACACAGAGAGAGCGCTGAAGCTTTTACGCGTGTGTTCAGACATTTTTAGAGAAGAACATGAGGGGAATTAAGTGGAGCAACGAGTGAACATTATCGGAAAAAGGTTTATCGACTTAACCGACAAAAAAAGCATTAGAGGTATTATGAGAAGAAGTATCTTTGACATCTTAAAGCTCTTAAGTTTGCACTGCTACAACAAATACCTCCATTATGGACACTCAAACAATCCATTCATTTTTTATTCTAACTACAAAGTGTCTCAAGAACAGAACATATAAAAAGGTGTTAAAAAAAGTGGCAGACATATTTTTTATTAATTTTCATCGACCAGTCACAGTTTTCAGCCTGGAAACCACTTTGAATGAGTTCATGCAGCAAACATTGTTCCTCAGACTCTGGGGTAACAAAAAGTTTGGGATGATCCCTTCCTGTTTCACCATGACATGACCTCCTGTGTAGGCAGGCAGCTCCACAAAGGGAGACCTGACACTCCCCTCCACCCCACCCACCCCCCCAACCTGCTGGAAAACCTTCAAACAAGAGCGTGTGCTGTCAAGCTCAGCAGCTCAGTAAAAAGCACAATGTGTTGGGGGAAAAAAAACACATTCAGAAATTAACGATGAGGGCCATTTTCAGGCTTACACAAACTTCTTAGCATCTGAAGAAATGAAAGTGAACAACATATGAGGGGAACATATGACATGTCTGAATGTTTGGTGTTGAAACTCCAAAAAAAAAAGAAAATGCACAAATTCAGTCAGATTGTGCCATCAGTTGACAATCTATGTGAACCTGCTCTCACTCCTGTAGGTTAGCTGTGTGATGTGTGACCCATCAGAGACACACATGTTGTTTCTGTTCACACAAACACACACACACAGACAACACATGACCTGGAACATGCCGGGGACTTCTCAGGATGTGAGCTGGACTTTACCGCCCTCTGGAAGCCATGCTGCACACCCTCATGTTATCATCACCAACACTCATTAAAATGAGCCATGTGTGTGGGCTTACCTTGTCCAGCTCGTCGTGCAGCTCCGACAGGGTGGGTCTGATCAGCTTCTCCCCCAGAGGCGCTGCTGTCTGCCGGTAGAAGTCGATGTTGGGCACGGCATCGATGGTGTTGTGTCCGAAAGTCCTCAGGTAGTAGGTGTTGGTGTGGGTGTCGTAGTGGTAGTGATGCTGGCCGCCTGTGGATGAATGCAAGCTGGTCTCGCTCATCACCGTGTCCCCGTTCTGGAAGCCCTCCATCGGCGCTGCGTCCGGAGAGGCCGGGCTCCCAGCTCCGCTAGGGTCCGCGAAGTTCACCACTCGAAACCGGCCTTTGGCTTCCTCCCCGCCGGCCCCTGGGTCCGGAACATCTGGCGGAGCGGCGGGAGTGGCCTTATCGCTAGATGGGGCTGTGGTGGAGGCGTCGGAGCTCGGGGACCTGTCCTCGGCGGCGCCCGCAGCCTCCGTCACAATGTCCACCTGGAAGCGGCTCTGACTGGGCGTCGGACCCGCCGGCTTGAGCCCCGCGTCCGGGGCTAGAAAGTCATATTCAGCCGCGGCGCTGTCTGCCGGGGCGGGAGGCGCGGAGGATGTCGCTGACATGGCACAAAAACAAACGTGAGAGCCGAGTGAGGGGAAGCCACGTTACGGCCCGCAAAGTAACGGGAGGGAGTGTGAAAGCCCCGGAGGAGTCCCGCAACAAACGCACCACTCGCTTCCTTTTTACCGGGAAGAATTGCCGTCGCGCCGGGCAGAAAGGCGAAGAAAGCGGCGCGGAGAGACGTGGAGGGTAGCTGTTAGCTGCCTCTGAACATGAGGCGACAAACTTTCAGACACTCTCCTCTTCCTCTTCCGCGGCTGTTTATCCAAAATCCCCCCCCGGTGCTGTCGGAGCTGAGGACTTAATCCTGCTCCCCTCTGGCCCGGGTGTGTTTGTGTTTGAGTCTCCGGTGTCTCGGTGTTTCGGTGGTTAGGAGCAGGATGCTGGTGTCGACCTTGCCGCAGCTCCTCCTAGACTCCCTGCGCTACCCTCTCTGCTATTATACCGACTGCAGTCGACATCACTGAAGGGAGGGCTCCCGCTGATGCTGGTCTCGCGAGAGGTCAGCGAGAGCGTCTCTTTTTTTTCAAAGAGGAAAGGAAATGTCGCGAGAAGACATCACAATACTCAAGGACGAGGAGAGAAGGGGCGGGGGTGAAACTCTGCACCGCCAACAGGCCAAGCTTTGTGTGCTGCTGCTGCTGCTGCCTGTCTGTCTGTCTGTCTGTCTGTCTGAAGCCTCACGTGGTATACTGAGACAAGTGTTTGCTGCCATATGGTGGGCTCTAACAGCTAATACCACTGACTCAATTAATTTAGTGTGTGTGTGTGTAGGAGGGGTGAGATCTTTTCTCGTTATAACGAGATCTTTTCTCGTAATAACAAGAAACCAGGCCAAAAAAAATTCCCCACATGAATGCAATACGCTTCCATACACACCTGTGCCCCCTCTCCTCCAAGACACACACACACACACACACACACACACACACACACACACACACACACACACACACACACACACACATACAGCTCTACTGTATGTTCTACTCTACTGTATGTAAGACTTTAGTTAAAACTTCAAACTTTTTACTCCTTTATCTCAAGAAAGTCTCAATAAATCTCATGTACGGAGGCCCAGAAGGGATGATGGAGCAGCTTTTCTTTAGGATAAGTCTGTATTTTAATATTTGGGAAAAAACTGCTGACTCTACCTTTAACAGTTTTTACTGTGCCACCTTATTTAAAATTTTCCCCGTGGTTTTAAACTCAAAAAGTAATTTCTGCCATTGCATGCAAAATCAGATGATAAAGTCTTTTTCTACTTTATTCTAAATATGATGAAGAGAGTCTTCCTGTGTTTTTTTTATTTTTATAAATGTATCAGAGTAATGGATATGATCACGCAAATACCTCAAAGTTTTACACTCATGTTCAGCTTCCTTAAGTATGTTTGTTAACTTCCTCCTCTGATGAGGAAAGATAACGCAAGTATGAGGAAGAATCAAGAATAAGACCTAACTCAGAAAACAAGTGGCTCTTATCAATGTTTTTGTAACGATGACATCACATAAATCTGTGGCTATAAACTCGGTTTTCTTTGGCTTTAAAGCAGCTCCTTGTTTAACATCCAGCCCTGATTTTACTTTCTTTTTTTTTTTTAACTTTTGTCCTCAGCTGTAAATGCCAAAGTTCACCACCTGATTAGCAGCAGACAGACGCAGTAAGAGACCATAGCCGGGGAACACGGTGCTGCATTTAGCTGCTAAGGCCACTTTACAGTGGATATAAACTTGTTTACAGCCTGGTACCGTAAACAGTTTTGGTCTCTAGAGGTCAGTTATATGACTTTGAGCAAGCAAGTGAAAAAACAGGCAGAAACCTCGAGCAGAAGAGGAGTCCGTCTGGAGCGCCCCCTGCCTTTTGCACTTGCGCAGAAGGCAAGTCCTGTGAAGAGCTTAACTAAATGTGCAATCCCTGCTACTTCATTCAAGCTGTTTCAATGCACTATTTTCTCAGTATGAAACCAGTATCAGCTGATTCATGCAGCTGCACATGTTGTAAGTTTTTCCAGGACATACTGTACATATTTTTGAACCACCCACCTCATGTTTTCTAAGCAATCCGCATACATATATCATTTTCATTCGTTTTTAGCGCCGCTTGCACTCCTTATCACTGCACTGTTAATGATTTTGTTGTGTATTTTGTCTGCACACGGAGAGCTCAGCAAACCAGAGGCAAATTCCTTGTATGTGCTTTAATCTAATATCTCTGATTCTGAAATGGTTTTTCTCCGGTTTAATGAGGATACATTCGACTGAATCTCATTTGTTGTGAAAAGGAGCCTTGATTATGAGCCCGACCTTATTGGCCGACATCAGGTGGATCTTATTAAAGCTCCTCTGGCTGAATAAGAGAGATGATAAATGGAGGCTGAAAGCATAACATCATAAAGCAAAGAGCAAACAGAGATCAAATGGAGGGAACTTTGAGGAGCCCTCAGGACCAGCGCCGTCCTCCTGCTGACCTTTTGACCTATTGATCGCAGTAACTTTATAATAATATCGTTTGAGACATCATTGCTCCACTCCGTCCCTACAAATCCAATCTTAGTAATCAGGTTTGTCTGTTTGAAGGTAGATTGAATTAGGCGAGGGAAAGCTCAGTGTCCTCGTACACGTGGGGCAACGTGATTCTGTCACTGTTGGAAAGGCCCTTCAGGGTGTCTCCTGAGGCGGAAAAGAAGAGAGCGCAGCTGTGCAGTCACTTATAAATACTCAAATGAACTGGAAACATGATGCCACAATAGTGATTTCTACGTCATGAACTGTCACCGAGGACTATCCAGAAGACGGATGCTGAGTGAAAAGAAACACGAGAGCCTACAACGAGAGCCAAATCTACTCAAATCAGGAAATCACTTTTTATTTCTATGGTCCATAGCTTTGTTCTTGCCGCTCCCTCTTGCTCTCTCTTCATCCACAATCCCAATCCAAACCGAACCCTTCTCATTTCAGCTGGATCAAGGTCTTTAGGAGCATGTTTGTACCCTTTTTTTTTTTAAACACAAAGTGCAACAAGAAGTAAAGTGGCAGTGAAAACATGCAATGGGCAATCACCTTCTACATTTCCACAAGAAACATCTTATCTCCAGGGTGCAGACTTGCGCAATAGACAGGCACAATATGAAAAGAATTTTGGGAACACAGCAAAATGAGAAAACAAGAAATACCAACGAGAACGTCTTTTACGGAAAAACAGAAAGAACATTTTAATAAAGTCAAGAATGTCAGACGTCAGCAGATAAAAGAGTGAAACAGGTGAAACAGATGTCAGGGAGGACAGATCTTTTATTGAAACGAGGGTTGTTTATATCATCTCAGTTTGAAACAAAATAAATACAGGGAGAATACACCTCCAAATATTCACAGAGCTTAGTCCAGAGTTTAGGCCGAGCAGGTTTTAGATCGATGCTTTATGTTCCCTCTCATGTCTGGATTTACTCATGAAGGGGGTCCTGGGTCGGTTGGTCTGCAGCCGAGTGTGAAGCTCATGTTTGGTGTTTGAGCGGTGACCCGAAGTATGAGATCGCACATACCAGAGCCACCGAAATTTTACTCTGCAGGGAGTCGGGCCCGGCCTTAAAGTGACGGAGAGAGAGAAGGTCAGGAGGGAGCTCAGAGGAGAGCTGCAGCTCCGTTGCATTGAAAAGAGCGTGAGGAGGTCGTAATAACATCAGGTCACGATCCTCCTGCACAGGCACCTTTCTTTAAATGTCAGAGACTGACCCTAGTGGACACTGGAGGAACTGCAGCTGTAAAGATGGACATTTTAACATGGGGCTCTATGGGGACTGACTCACTGCAGGAGACAGACTCTAGTGGACCAAAGAGGAACTGCAGTTCACTACTCTTTTTACTGGTTTGTTGTTAATTCATCTAGCAGAAAAGAATATTGCTTGAAGTGAAGGTATTCAACAAGATTGGGGTCAAGGCATCAGGTAAAATGCACCTGAGGAGATAGTGCACTTTAAATGTGTTACCATTCAGGTTGTTTACAGTGAACCAAGACCATGGGGTTCCTAGGGCAGCTTCATTTATAAATCCAGCCTCTACTGGACATCTTACCTTTCTTTTGAAGCTACTTATACTTCTTTTAATTCCGAGAACATTTGTTTAAAAATGCTTATTTTTGTGTATTTCTGCACAGGATTGAGCTGTTGTTTCTGTAAAGTCTGACCCCCCCCCCCCCCCCCCCTCCTAATTAGGTCACAGTGAGAAAAGTGTTATTTAGTATGTAAATAATCATGAACCAGGTTTGTTTGTGTACTAACAAACATCCTCTCTCTGCTTCAGCAGGCATTGTTTGCGGCGGCCAATCAGAGCAGGGGCTCATTATGCCACTAATGACCCACAAAACAAGCCAGTCGATCACAGGTGGGTGTGGACGCGTGGAGAAAACGTCAGGCGAAACTAAAATGCCCTCAGAGTGACACAAACATGTTCCGTATTTAAACAGGGTGTTTTGTTCTTCTTCATCAGTCTGCAGGAGAAGATGATTCAGATAATGCTTTTATTTGGTATGGTGACCTCAGCTGTTTTCACATATGCACCCTTGAAATATCTAGGAAATGTTTCTGAAAAGCAACTGAGTCTGACGCTGTAATGTTCGTTTTTTGACTTTTTCAAGTTCAACAACAAATTGGCGATCAGACAACGTAGTGAAACAGTTTCATGACATACATGGAGATCGAATTGATCGCACGCTATACAGTTTATGGACGTGTGCTGGTCACTCCCCCTTTTCCTGAATATTACCTTCTGCGTTCTTAGAGCTCACCCAGACTTCACACAGATAATAAACTATCGGGGGCTGGCAGGAAAAACTTCCGATAAAGTCAGAGGGGAACATGCAGCAGACAAGGGCAGCTGTGGCTCAGTGGTAGAGTCAGTCATCTCTAAAACGGAAGGTTGGGGGTTCTATCCCCGGCAAGACATTTAACACCAAGTTGCTCCCAGTGCTTTGTCTGTGGTGTATGAATGGATTAGTTCCTTCTGATGGTCTCTTTACTCAGCAGCCATCAGTGAGTGAATGTGTAGGTGTGACCTGCGGTGTGAAAGCACCTTGAGTAGGCAGAAGACGAGAAAACCATTTGCATGCAGCACACCCTTAAAATGTCTCAGGAGTTTTGTTCATGTGTGAAAGCAGCACCAAAACACACAAACATAAATAACGCTCCTGCTGCTGCCTGACATCTCCCCTCAGGTATAAAGTTTCCTATCCTGCTCTACTTGCAGCAGTTGTCGAGCTGATTATCACACAGTGTCGGACTCTGCTATGAGGAAGGTCAAACCCCCCACAGAGAAAGTGTTTTCTTCTCATTAGCAGGAAGGTCCTCTAATCCAGTTAATGTTGCTCCTTACAGCTGGAGCCTGTGCTGCCTTCACTGAATCCACAGTGTTTGAAAGGACAATTCTGCTTCAAATAAGAACTCTACTTTTAAATCTATTTTAACAAAACACTAAAGGCATAGAGTAACAAATAGAAATCTCTGGGGCTGAACACAGAAAAAAACTGCAGTTCCTATAGTGTCCCCTTGAGGCTGTTTCTAAAAGAGAGTCAGTGCCCATAGAGCCCAATGTTAAAATGTCTAACTTCACAGCAGAAATAAACATGTTATTAAGTATCAATCAGTGAGATGTGTAGTGAGTGAAATGATAAAGTGAGCTTACTATATGATCAGGCATTAAGGAAACATGCTATGTTGAAGTGCTGGCTTCTCTGACAACAATGCAGCAGCCAGTATGTCCTTCTTCTAACTTTAGATTCAGGTTCTGAATGATCT
This sequence comes from Labrus bergylta, assembly GCF_963930695.1. Taxonomy (NCBI): domain Eukaryota; kingdom Metazoa; phylum Chordata; class Actinopteri; order Labriformes; family Labridae; genus Labrus; species Labrus bergylta. Next base: position 7,825,999 of record NC_089211.1, on the reverse strand, counting down.
GGATTTGTTTGGACCAGAGAAGGTAGGCGGTTTTAAGACACACCCACACGGCCGTTTTGGACGCCCCTCGGTTTGCCAGATATGAGAGCAGTTATCAGGTCAACAGGTGTTGCAGTGATGGAAGCGGGCAAGAGAACTGGTTCGGAAAGAAGTGATTGTACCCGACCTAAAAAGCCTCTGCATGTTTCTAATAAGCTCCACGAGCAGAAACGTGCTCAAACTAGGATCAATATTGGAGATGATTTTAAAAAATGGAGAGAGGTTAGAACACAGAAAGGTTTACAGACCGATGCAGAGCTGGATAAACACTGAAGCTTCAGTGTCCACCACATGGTGACCTGCGTGAGCATAGACTATACGGGGGGGGGGGGGGGGGGCAATGTTTTGAATCTGGACCGCAGTACCCATTTTAAACACTACGAATCAGAGTTATGTATTGCTTCTTTAAGTTATTACATTTACATTTTGTTATTCCTTTTTTTCTCCCTCAGGGTTAGATTGTAAATGTAGAAATTTATAACAAGGAATAATGCAGTTGATCTCTACAGTCCTATTAAAGATTAATTGAATATAAGTCTCATATAAAGTGGGTATTTGTCCACTCAGCACACACACAGAGAATGGTTTGTGTGTTCGTCCTCGAGCTTTGAGATGACTCATTTCAATCTGAAGGTGTGAAACTTTTTTGACGTTCTGTAACTTTTTCCTCAATCAGCGAGTGAATTGGATTTCTAAACTGCCGCAGACGTGTGAATTTATTTAAGCACCTGTCAGTCCATCAATACATTCGGGACTTCACCTTCCTGTATGTCGCCTCTTTCCGAACCTCCTGCACTTCAAAATACTTTTAAAAGACGGCTTGATAGAAAGAAAATGGAGAATCAGAAGAACATTTCACAGGCGTTTCATTTGAGGCCTCTTTGAACACACATCTGTCTCCTCAGCCCTCCCATGTTTACGCTCACGCTCCCCACTCTCTACCTTCCCCTGTCATCTCTTAATTAATACTAATTAATGACTCGATTCAAGCTAAACATCTCAAACTGCAAACACTCTGATTCCTCAAAGCCAGCTGTTGGCATAGTGTCTCTGGTGTGTCTTTTCATCCTCTCAGCGGATCCAACAACATCAATTTACAGCCAAATCATTACATTCACTTTCTACAGGCGGTAAATTAAACAGTCAAGCTTTAAAATCAGGCATGTGGGAAGGCTGGGGGACATGAGGGAATACATTCAACGCCCACTTTTCGTGTGCATTTTGAGGACACTGCTCTTTATTTAGCCATTTTCACAAATGTAATCCTGAAAATGTCTAGAATATTTTAGGCAGGCTGCCCCTGAAATCTTAATAATAGTTGTGCTGCACGCTGCTCCAGTGGTTTGTGCTGTCCCCTCACAGCGAGGAGGTTCCTGGTTTGAGTCCCCATCTGACAGGAGCCTCTCTGTGTGGAGTTTACATGTTCTTCCCGTGCATGTGTGGGTTCTCTCTGTGTTCTGTCTGTAGGTGTGAATGTGAGTGTGGCTGGTTGTCTGTCTCTATATGTCAGCCCTTTGATTGTCTGGTGAACAGTCCAGGGTGTAACCCCGCCTCTTGCCCAATGACAGCTGGTATCTGCTCCAGCCCTGAACGGGAAAGCGGTAAAGATAATGGATGGATGGATGATAGTTTCCATTATCAGCATTGGGAGGGGGCACTTTTTCATCTCTTTTCCTGGTGTCAGAACATTGAGTCATAAGTCATGGCTTTTACAGGAATAATGCTTGCAACACTTAGCAGTGCAGTGAGAGTGATTGCTGTCGGATGGGGCCCCCTCAGGGAGGTTTCCTACTGTTGTTGCAAAATTTGCACATTTTGAGCCACTGCTGAAATCTAAAGTTTGTCAACCCTCACGGGGCCCCTTAAATGGCCTGGGGCCTTCAGCAGTTGCCTTCCTTAGCTGCTGACATGCAGCACCTCTGGGAGACTTTCCCTGTCAGAGAGGGGGAGGGGGGGGGGGGTCTAAGGGGGGAATTGAAGAAAGACGTTGAACAGGTACGAAGCAACAGAGTCTGCTCTTTTAATGACAATTTTTTCCCTTGACATGAAACACAACCCTGACTGTACGCATGTAGTGTAAAGCACCTGAAGTGGTCATGAAGAGGAGAAAGCGTTTGTGTTATTGCGCTCTTCCCATTTATGACCTAAAAAAAGGTGAACCCTTCCAGCGTGACTCACCTGTGCAGCCACATGTGTGATTTCCAAAAGGCGGACAATGTAACAGCCACAGAACCATCATGACATCATCAGAGGAGGAGTCCACATGCAGGCGCTCAGCTGCACGGACTGAAACATGACTCTGAAATATTCCACCTGTTCGTGTCATTTAAACAGTCCAACACACACACACACACACACACACACTGCACATACATGAGGTGATTCTCATTACTACACACATGTTCTTCTAATGGGACTCTCAGGTCACAGCTCGTCTCCTGCTCGCCTCATAATCACCGTACTTATGCTGGAGCCTCAAACACAATCAGAGAGATCATCTTAATGATCATGTTTGCTCAGACTGGAGAACAGTAGCTGCATGGACTGGAGCTTTTGAATATATGTAAAGAAACACACTGGAAACCCTTCAGAGACATGCTGCAGGGGATGTCGGACTTTCCCTCAGAATCTGAGCTGAAGCAAACCTTTTTGCCAATAAAGGAATACTCAATTTTTTAAAAGTATAACGCCGGTGTTATCTTCAGATTCACCTCACAATTACAGAGTTTCAGTTTTAAAAAGTGCAAAATATTTTCCCCAAAACATTTGGCAACTGTAATTTTTATCAATCAAAATTTAGAAACTGGTAAATTTAGTGTTTTTGTGGATTATTCTGGACTGTTCTTTAGTCCACATTTATGACTCTGTGAATGTTTCTGGAAGCAGGAGGTGTTTCTCTACATTCTTTACATTTCATCTGGACTTTCAATTAGTGATGATGGTAAATATTGTCCGCTGAAGCAAGAATTTCCCGATTTCTGCCGCTCACATACAGTATTTCTAGTTAATTTCAGGAGGACTGCCCCTGAAATTCTCCTGACCTGGTTGTTTACACATGCAGCTCACGGGGGGGGATTTATTTATTTTAAAAGTGATGTTAACCATGTGGTGTTTTGCATGGGTTGCAGAGTGTCACAGATAAGTTAGTCATCCTGACCCTGTGTGTGACGTCACCTAGGCCCCTCCTCCACAGCTCACCTGTGAGTGTGGAAACCTTTACAGTGAAGTTTTCATTGTAAACAAATTTGACATTCACACCCCCCGGAGCTGTTGTCATTGACATCACAGACACACCCAACAAACAGTGAGTGACGTCACACCTCACATAAGAGGTCTCTTCAATGATGATTTATTTTGTTTCATCTTATTATAAGGTCTGGAATAAAGGTAATGCTGATCTCATGCCTTGTGGGTCCTCCTTATTTAGTGTTTAGTAATGTTTCAGCATGGACGCCGGGGGAGGTAAAGAAAACAGCCTGCAGACAAAAAACAAGCAGAGTGGGAAAAGAACTCAACCAATTTAATAACATGGGAGAGTTTAGAAAACTACCCAGTCCAGAAAGGAGCAACACAAGCAAAGGTGAAAGCACATACATGATGTAAAAAACATCCTGTTTAAAGTTTCAGAAAACAAATAAAAACTGAGGAATGGGTCCAGACTCCTCACTAAAGCTCAGAAATTACAAGTAGAGCCTGCTTCAGAGTCCTGAGAGTCTGTAAACATGAATCATCAATGGAAAAACAATAAACTATAAAGGCCCCAGGATGCTGCCCTGAGGCACGCCAAAGCTGATTGGTTCTGATGATTGGACAACATAATCTTGTTGTTTGTTTTTAACCAGAACAGCAGGATTCAAACATCAGAGAGCTTAATGGACCAGCACTTATCAGGGACTGTAACAAATATTTAGCATTAAAACAGAAACAACAGCTTAGGTTGAAAACAAACAGTCATGTATTTATTCATAACACCTGCCCCCCTTTCTGATGACCGTTCTGATGAATTTTAACCAGCTTCTTGTATGAGGGTCTGTTATTTGCGATGTCACAAATGTATCCTTTTTATATATAAAAATGTCTCTGAGTTACTCTGTGCACTTCCCTGAACTATCCTGTGAGGTGTCCTGTGGACTGTCCGGTGAGGTGTCCTGCCTCTTGAGACTCCTGCTTTGAGGTGCATGTGGGAACAAGCAACTCAGGATGATCTGCCTGAAATTTTCTAGAAATTTTCTGGAGTGCATGTGTGTTAACAGCTTCAGTCATTCATAAAATCGGCACGTTGATGTTTCTCGGGGGGAGGGGGCGGGAGATATCTCCTGATGTTCTGCAGGCTGTTCCACACTGCTGCAGGGCCCTCTCCTGAAAACCTGTTTAGCAGCTTTTCACTGTATCTACCGTCTACAGTCTACTTTGTCAGTGAAACACTGTTCTCTAAGTTAAGGCTCCTGTAGTGAATACGTCTAAGAAACTTAGTCACTGCTGCACGATTTCCTTCAAACTGTGACACCAAATCTCATTTCATGTGGAAGCTGATTCCCCTCTCTGTTCCTGGTAGATGTGTTGAATCCTGTGCTCGAAGAAGAAACTCTACAGATGTTGTGGCCTTTCTGAGATGTGATCCCCAACACAGGGTTCAGTGCAGCACAGGTTCAGAGCTGACATTTTCCACATGTAGAGACAGAATCCTGCAGAGAGAGATGTTGCTCTTCAAAACAGACAGCTCAGTGATTTAGAGTTTAGTGCACGGTAGAAACTCACTTTGTCTGAACATTTTGCACTCTTCTGTGGTCGTTTTGCATGTCAAGCTTTTCTTTGTGTCAGTTTGAAGTAATGTGCTTCTTCTGTAGGGGTCCGGTGTGTCTTTGTAGTTTGGTGATTTTCTTCTGTTTTCTGTTTCATCGTGATCTTTCTGACGACGACTGGGTCTCCTTGCTGATGTCTTAAGCATTCCTGTCTCTTTTTGTACCTACTCTCTGTCTCTCTGTGGTCATTTTGTGTATTTCTGAAGTATTTTGCATCTTTTGTTCATGTGTCTTTGCTGTTGTTTTGTGTCTCGGCTGTCATTTTCTTTTTCTCTCTCGATGACACATGTGCTTTTGTTCTCATTTTATGTATTTTGGTTGCAATACTATGTTTCTCTGTGTCTGTTTATGTGTCTCTTCATTGTAGTTTTGAGTCAGTTTCTCTGTAATTCTGTGTCCTAATATTTTTTTTCTGCAGATCTTCTGTGTCTGTGATGTTGTGTCCCTTGGAGTCATTTCCTTTCTCCCTGTTGGTTTTTGTTGATATCCTGTCCTGTGTCTCTGCAGTCAGTTTGTGACATTTTGTGACTTTATTGCGACAGGCCGTGATTTTAATGACTACCATCAAACCCTCAAACCTCCAGGCAGCTCAAAACTCTAATCTCAAAGACAGATCATGTTTGATACGGGGCCAGAAGTTCTACCTTGCTCCTTACAAGACCAAAAAAAGATGTATCCGTAATCTTACAGATCTGTAGTCCTGAACAGAGAAAGAATCTGTCCTTGTCCTCCTCTCTCCGTCCTCTCTGCGTTCTCTGTAAGATGAGAAGTGTGCCACAGGTTTGACCGCCCCCCCAAGTTATTTCTGCCGTGACCACGTCTAAATTAACAGGTCTACATGTGAACCGCTCTCTCTCTCTGTGTGCGGAGTCATCCAAACCCATCAGGAGCTCTCTGTGACCTCCAGTGTCAGCCTGCACACTCGTGTTAAAGTACCACACAGCACGGGAATGTTTCAGGATAGGTGTCGGCAAACAGAACGCAAAGTGAACCTGAGCTGTGAGGAGAAAATGCTGCATGCCGCCAGCACACGGGAGGCAGGATGAGTCACCTCTGATCGCTGATAAAGACGGGTTTACAGAAAGGGCAACAAATCAAAGAGGGGAAGACGATAAAGAAGTTGCTGCAATCATTTCATTAAAAAACAATCTCTACAGAAAGATTTGAAATAAAGGAATTTGTTGCATCTCTTGTTCTATTGTTCGTCTTTTCCTCTCGATGTTTTGTGTGAGTGTGCGTCAGTTTGTGTCTTTGTGAGGAAGTGTTGAACTTGTTTTTCTGCATCTTTCTGTTTTAGTGTTTTCACATCTATAACGATGTGTTAAAAACAACGATGTGGAGCCAGCTGCAGATCTCGCAGCTTCATCGATGTCAAACATTAAACCTCAGCTCTCTTAGTCCTCATGTAAGCTGGTAACAGAGGTTATCCTTCTCTGTTTCAAAAAGAATCCCGTCCACACATGAAACATTTTCAAAAATGTCTTCTTCCACATGATAAGGCTAGGTGTAACACACTGTTACAGCTGTCATGAACACATTAAGTCAGGGCGCTGGTGGCGCAATGGTTAGGGCGCTTGTCCCATGTATTGAGGCTGTCGTCTCAAGCGGGCGGCCTCCCTCCCGCATGTCGTTCCCCGCTCTCTCTCCCTGGTTTCCGACTCTATCCACTGTCCTATCTGATGACTTCACACGGAGGAGAAACCGGCGCACTAGACTGGGATCCTTCCTGTAGTGTTCGAGGGAATAAATCATCCTTAAAGTAGAAGAATAAGATTACATGAGTGGCAGGTTTTTTTGTCAGTTAATTCGAAGGACTTGTTGTAACTCCCGTCAAACAGTCTGACCTCCTTATGTTCGGGGGAGGAAGCAGAGTCACAGACAAGCACTTTTGAAACCTAGACAAATAAAACCAGAGATGTTTGCACAGATAATGACCCTAAACATTGTTGTGTTGTTGTTTTAAGAAACAGAAGCTGCTTAAGCATCAGAGAAAAATCAAAACGAGCACGATTGAAAATAACAAACACAGAGACGTTTACTTCTCGGCAGGCGGTGCAGTAAGTGTGAGTGCGACCACCTCTAGAAGTCATTACTGACCATACACTCATCAGCAGTGTGTGTGTGTGTGTGTGTGTTTGTGTAGTGGAAAGTTTCTCCGTGCACACACACACCACTGCTTGTTGTGAGCCCACACACGCACGCACGCACACACGCGCGCACACACACACACACACACACACACACACACACACACACACACACCAGAAGGACCTGCATTCATCCTGCAGGTGGAGCATGTAGTGCACTTTGAAAAACAGTAAACATTATGGATGTCAATATTGATGCTCTGCGACAAAATGTCAGATCATGATCCTGCAGAGGACGGGCTACACTCTAGTGAGCGAGCAAGAAGCCAGAATATAGAGTAAATGTTGGACAGGCTTTCATGCAAGTCTGACGCTTAGCTGGGTATGCTGGGAGGCGGCAGTAGCTCAGTCTGTAGGAACTTTGGTTGATATCCAGCGACCCTCCAGTTCAAGTCCCTGTGTGGACCAGGTGCCAGATCACTTCTGCCGAGGAGCCCGAGGGCAAGATTTATGAAAGTGTGAAAGCATCATCACAGAGACAAACAACCAGACACGTTCACATGCAACAGGATCACTAGTTAACCTAAGGAGCATGTCTTTGGACTTTGGTTAGAACCCAGAGAGAAGCCACGTGTGCCCGGGGAGAACATGCAAACTCCAGAGACAACAGGCCCTGACTGAACCAGGAACCTTAATGTTGAGACCACGGCACCACCGTGCAGCTCATATCACATCCTGTCATGGAGTAATGTTTGTGATTTTTATAAAGAACGCAGACTGACCCACAACGCGAACAAACAGTTTAGGAGTGAGGGTGAGCAGTAGTTTTTTGTGCGTTTGTTATTTTGGATACTGACTGGGAGGTCCAAGGTCTGAGAGCGGGGTTCTGGTGTCTGGTTCTTCAGTTTCTCCGGTCTTCAGAGTCAGTGTAGCAGAGCTGCAGAGTTGAGGTCTCGGAGCTTTTAGCACGGAAATCTAAACACGGGCAATGAGAAGATTATTGGAGTAAACCTTAAAGTTTTCAAAGATCCTTACAAAGAAAAAGCCAGAATTGAATAGGACGGTGGGTAAACGGACGGTCTGGCGTCGAGTGGAAGACAGAGCCGGCTTTTATACCGTGCAGTATGCACAGAAGGTAGCTTGATTGCAGATGAGCTGCAGGTGTGCAGGCTTGATTGGTGGTAAAAGGTGTGTGGATCCAAACTAGGGCGGGTATTTCCATCAACCCCACGATACGATACATATCGTGATGCACATTGATTTTTGATAATGACCATGTCCTCGACAGCAGACGCATATTAAGGATCCTTCAACTCCATTCAGGTCCTCAGGGATCCTAGATATTTGAATCCCAGAGCGATGGCTGTGGTGTTATTGTGAACTGCACCAGAGGTCACTTGTCTTTTAAAACCGTCATCACAGCTTTGCAGCCGAATCGATTCTGCAACATCTGCATGGATGCATGTATATGCATGGAGCACATGACCATATTTTGCCATATCGATTTTATTTTTAGCAAAGCCCTTAAGCACAGGTATAGAGGAGGGGAATAGACTGGGATCCTTCCTGTAGTGTTCGAGGGAATAAATGGAGTTAATGTATTAACTTAGGTTCGGGAGCAGGACCACGCCAAAAACCACACCTCCAATTACCTGACAGCCTACTTAACACCTGGTCACTCACCACACCCCGTTTGTCTCAGATCTTTCTAGGAAGGAAGACAGACAGAGCCTCAAACGCTTGACCACAGTTTAAAAAGAAAGAAAAAAGAAATACTCTAAGTTTAAGTCATAGATATAGCCTACTCAACATGGATCCTGAACTTTATCTGCACGATCCGGACGATGACCTCTACAACGAGCTTTTCGAAACGGATTACCGGCAACCCACAGACGAACAGTCAAACCACAGCCAAGCACCACAGCGGAGCCGTCTCTCCCCGAAAGTGATCTCTCCGATTCCGAGCTGATCACAGGCCTCAGCGCTGCCGTCACCAGGGACTGCAGCCCAACGACGTCATGGGCTGGGATGGTAGCAGCAAACAACAGTGCCACGTCCCCAGATATCCTGCACGGCACAGCGCACAATCTTCTCCGTTTCCGCCGAGTCCACGTCCTCAAACAGAGCCCGACATCAGGAACTGGACAGTGGCTCGCCAAATACGAGCACTAAAAACCAAAGACATTCCATTCCACAGCAACGACAATAAGGCAAGGCTATTCCAGCTGGTCTCATCATCCATATACACAACACCAACCGAGTATCCCGCGCTTCCTGTTTCCTCATCAGGACGAGCCACTGTCGGAGATGCCAGGCGCGACATCACGAGGTCTCAGCCGCTCCCACGAACGCAGCCTCCAACTCCAGCTCCCCCTGGTGGGAGTCAGGTCGTATCACCCCCTGTGCCTGCTCCCTCTGTGTATGATTTCTCTCAAGCTGTCACAGCTTTCTTTTCATCCCTGTTTTCGCAGGCTTCACAAAATCCCTGTGCATATACGTTCTTTCGTCCCCTCGTCCCTTTCTCTAACCTTCCTTCAGCCTCACTCGGTAGCACAGCTTCAGCTCATCCTACCTCTCTCGCAGCCAACTCCTCAGCTCATCCACGAGCCTCGACACAGTTTGGCGTCTCGAATCTCTCCTCATTTCCTACTAATCTGTCTTTTAATCATCCTCGACATGGCCTTATGTTTCGGGGGCACAGGCTTCTACAGCTACCACGTGCACTTCGCTAATCAGACAGCTGGCCGCATACAACAGTTCAATCAGAGAACATACTGGGGAGTGCTCGACACCCTGAATTTTAATGCTGCATCTTTGCAGCCTGTACTTCTCTTTCCTGCGAGCTATGCGGGGCCCCCTCCCATCCTGCCACAGCATCAGCGCTCCACCTCCTCAATCCCGCCCATTCTCTTCACGCAGTTCTCCAGCCCTTAACCGACTCTCATCGGCAGCACCGCCACCTCCAATCATTCCCAAACCTTTGGACATTCATCCTTCAGTGAACGTCCCTACACCCAAGGGCATGGACAAAAGAGGTCGCCCAATTTTCTCCCAAGCAGGCAGGATGGTGTGCAATAACTTCAATTATCTCGGCTGCACTAGTTCCTACTGCCGCCTCCTGCACGTCTGCTCTTTCTGTGGGGGCGCTCATGCCAGGAGCACCTGCCCTCACAATCCAACAACACCAACAGGATGACTAGCACGGCACCTCGGCACGCCAATCAAGGTAAAGGCTCTCGCATCCGCCCTCGAACACCACCCAGACAGACAATTTGTCCACTTTCTTCTGCATGGCTTCATCCACGGTTTCCATCCGGGCATAGACGTACTTCCTGACACTTCTCACACTTGCCACAACCTTCAGTCTGCTCTCACAGAACCTGACACCGTCAATTCCCTGCTGGCTAGAGAGGTTAAGGAAGGTCTCATGATAGGGCCCTTCGACAAGCCACCCTTCTCAGTGTTCCCGAATCAGCCCGATAGGCGTGGCCACTCGGAAATACTCAGGGAAAAAGAGGCTAATTATAGACCTCTCCTCCCCACACGGCTTACACATCCCAAGCATCAATAGCATCATTCCTTGTCCAGATTACTCCATGCACTATGCAACAATAAACCATGCAATCACCCTCATCTGCTCAGCAGGCCACGGAGCTTGGCTCTCAAAGGCTGACATCACCAGCGCTTTCAAGGTCTTACCCATTCGTCCAGACTTCTGGCGTTACTTCGGGGTGCGCTGGAAAGGTGCCTATTATTTTTCAGTGCGCCTCACATTTGGTTGCAGAAGCAGTCCAAAGATTTTCGCTGTCCGAGGCGCTGTGCTGGATCCTCATAAATAATCACAGACTTCCTTACATATTGCATCATCTATTGCATCATCTCGACAATTTTCTCGTCGTCAGTCCACCATCATCACCTCCAAAGTCTGGACCTGCTACCCTCACACAAGTTTTCACAGAATTAGGCGTGCCGCTCGCCGAGGAAAAGACTTGTGGGCCTAGCACCTCAATCGAGTTTCTAGGCATTACTCTTGACTCGGTCTCGTTCCAAGCATCATTGCCCCAAGAGAAGGTACAACGCATCTCTCTGCTCCTTTCCAACTATCTCCTGACTGATAGATGCACCAAACTCCAGCTGCTAGCCCTCCTTGGTCACCTAAATTACGTGATCTGCATCATACCCCAAGCCAAGTCTTTCCTTTCCAGCCTCTTGACAAAAGCTGCCTCCGTCCCCTCTCTGCACGACAGAGTCGTCATAGATGACGCATGCAAAACAGAAACATTTCCTGTCTTCTTGGAATGGCATTTCTTTTTTTTACGAAGATTTCATCACACAGCCCGAAGACATCCAGCTCTTAACAGACGCAGCCCCTTCCCTAGGTTATGGTGGTTTTTACAGGGGAAGATGGTTCGCTTCCACCTGGCCCCCGGATATAAAAGCTCTCTACTCACAATCCAAGTCTCCGTCATCCGCTCTCCACGAACTCTACCCTATAATCATAGCTGCAATACTTTGGGGGCACGAATGGTCAAGAAAATCCATACTCATACGCTCCGATAACACAGCGGTCGTCGATATCCTTAACAAGGGTCGATCTCAGCCATAATGTCATTTATACGCAGACTCACATTACGCTCAACATCAGTTCATCCTCAGGGCAGCCCACATTCCAGGCCATCACAACACTATAGCTGATGCATTGTCTCGTTTCTCATTTCAGAAATTCAGACACTTGGCCCCAGAATCGGACCTGCACTCCAATCCTGTCCCACCGTTTTCAGCCACAATTTTCAGTTAGCTCCAACACTCAGAAACCTCTCCCTAGCTTCACAAGACGCAATCCTTAACAGCCTGGCTCCCAGCACACTCTCCGCCTACCTAACCAGTTGGAACTGCTTCAAGGCTTTTCACGCTACATACCAGCTATCTTTTCCTTCACTGGACGTCATGTCCCTCTGCAACTTCGTCACTCACGCTCATTCCATACATAAAGTCAGGTCCTCAACCATTCAGACCTACCTAGCAGGAATACACTTCTTCATCAAACTTAAAGAAACAGAAACCAACCACAACAACAAAGCGTCTGCCTCTGACCTCCGACCTCCTCAGTCTCTGCATTCATTCCCTTCGTTCAGGCTACTTATCCCCCACGGTTGATCTGACCCTGGAATCCATGTTCCTTCTGGCTTTCTTCGGGTTCCTAAAGTGCGCAGAATTCAACCCAACCTCAACAGCCTTTAATCCTTCCATCCATCCGAAGCTATCAGACATGACCATCCATTCTTTGGATTCTCTTGTATACACACTCCGACGGAGTAAAACAGATCAGCTCGGAGTCTCTTCTCCCATCTTCATCTTCCGCCTCAACTCCTATCTCAGCCCATACGAGCCTCTGATAGATCAGCTCCAGGTATGCTACACAAGCATTACCACACCATCCACTCTTCTTAACCGAAACTGGAAAAATGGCCACCCGATTCTGGTTCCAAAAACACCTACACCAAGTACTCAGAATCTCAGGAATAACTTCAGAGCACTATTCCACTCATTCTTTCTGCATCAGTGCAGCATCCACCGCAGCCAGACGAGGCATCTCAGATCACATCGTCCAGGTCCTCGGGCGCTGGTCTTCTCAGGCTTATAATGGCTATATCCGTAACAACTTCAGTGATCTGTGCCGAGCCCACACTCAACTAAGCTCCATTTAATTGGATATTTTGGGGGCCGTAATAAGTTTGGGTGGATTCATACCTGAGACGGAACCTCCACTCTGAGTCTCTCGCTCGCCCGATCAACCTCCCAGACCAGCCTGAAAGAAGACGGCCATCTCACACCTACAGCCCTCTCATACACATACATCTGTCAATATATCGTACAGTCCACATTAAATGTTCAAACTAATTATGTTGTGGCATGGTCCTTGCTAGTGAAATCATCCTTAAAGTAGAAGAATAAGATTACATGAGTGGCAGGTTTTTTTGTCAGTTAATTCGGAGAACTTGTTGTAACTCCCGTCAAACAGTCTGACCTCCTTATGTTCGGGGGAGGAAGCAGAGTCACAGACAAGCACTTCTGAAACCTGGACAAATAAAACCAGAGATGTCTGCACAGATAATGACCCTAAACATTGTTGTGTTGTTGTTTTAAGAAACAGAAGCTGCTTAAGCATCAGAGAAAAATCAAAACCAGCACGACTGAAAATAACAAACACATAGAGACGTTTACCTCTAGGCAGGCGGTGCAGTAAGTGTGAGTGCGACCACCTCTAGAAGTCATTACTGACCATACACTCATCAGCAGTGTGTGTGTGTGTTTGTGTAGTGGAAAGTTTCCCTGTGCACACACACACCACTGCTTGTTGTGAGCCTACACACACACACACACACACACACACACACACACACACACACACACACACACACACACACACACACACACACACACACACACACACACACACACACACACACACATCAGAAGGACCTGCATTCATCCTGCAGGTGGAGCGTGCAGTGCACTTTGAATCACAGTAAACATTTTGGATGTCAATATTGATGCTCTGTGACAAAATGTCAGCTAGGTGTTTGCTCTGCCCTCTGAGTCTGCCTTCTCACCGTAAACAATGGGATATGGAGCAAGAAAGCCAGAGACACCCAAGCCCTTCCAGAAAGGGGCGTTTTTTGTTTTTTTTTACCCACAGTGTACATGTATATTTCACTTATTGTGTTTTTATACATTATTTACAAGTTATTGTGCATGAAGAGCTTTTCAGTAGGAATATTTTTGTAAATTTCCTGAAAAGCCTCATAGAGTTCATTGAATAAATGGAGATATTCATCTGAAAGGATGTTTGTTTTATAAACAGAGGAGAGGGTGTTTGACCCCAGGCCTGTTGGTGACCTCTCATTATGTGGTCATCCATGATCACACCATCACGCAGGTAGAGTCCTTCAAATACCTCAACATCCACATCAATAACAAACTCATGTGGAGGGCCCAGGTAGAAGCTGTCAGAGGCTGCACCTCCTGAGAAGACTCAGGACCTCTGGTGTGACCCGGGAAGTGCCTCCTTCGATTTGGGATCTCTGCACACAGACATGTGTCTTAGCTTATAACTGGTCATTACTGACCATACACTCATCAGCAGTGTGTGTGTGTGTATGTGTGTGTATGTGTGTGTGTGTGTGTGTGTGTGTGTGTGTGTGTGTGTGTGTGTGTGTGTGTGTGTGTGTGTGTGTGTGTGTGTGTGTGTGTGTGTGTGTGTGTGTGTTTGTGTAGTGGAAAGTTTCCCCGTGCACACACACACACACCACTGCTTGTTGTGAGCCTATACACACACACACACACACACACACACACACACACACACACACACACACACACACACACACACACACACACACACACACACATCAGAAGGACCTGCATTCATCCTACAGGTGGAGCGTGCAGTGCACTTTGAATCACAGTAAACATTATGGATGTCAATATTGATGCTCTGTGACAAAATGTCAGATCACGATCCTGCAGAGGACGGGCTACACTCCAGGAAAAAAGAGAGCTGAGAATAAGACGACTCAGGACCTCTGGTGTGACCCGAGAAGTGCAGTAACAGAGAGTCTCCTTCGATTTGGGATCTCTGCACACAGACATGTGTCTTAGCTTATCACTGGGGCGCCTCTCAGTTGGTAAAGTCGGTCGTCTCCTAACCGGAAGATCGGGGGCTCAATCCCCAGCTCCTGCAGCCACATGTCTGATGTGTCCTCGGGCAAGACACTTAACCCCAAGTTGCTTCCCTTTTCAGCGGCCTCAGCGAGTTAACTGATTATTCAAAATGCAGTGGTCAGATTGTCAAAAGGTCCAGCAGGTCCTCCTCTCAGATCACTCCTGTTTTATTCTCCTTCTATTGAAAGCCAGAATTCATTTTGAAGTCCTTGTTTTGTTTAAAAAGCTCTGCATGATCAGGAACCCGTTTAGATCTCTGACCTGCTCCAGCCCTACATCCCCAGTAGACACACTGACACCCCCCAGAAATGACATTAGGAAAGTCCTGGTGAATAAACAGGGCGTGTGGTAGAGTAAATAAAAGATTCTGTAATGATATAAAACAGAAATGGTTTTAATGTATTTTGAGATCATATCATGTTTTTCTAAATTGCACTATTATCTAAAGGACCAATCAGAAAGCTATCTAATGAATTACTTATCTGTATCATCAGACATGAAGGAAATGGGACCTAAAATCTGCTCCTGTATAAATGAAGGAGCATTACCACAGCGTGCCGGGCGCCCCATGGTGGCTACACTCTGCAATTACATGAAAAGAACACAAAGTCATGAACTCACCATTTTTGATTTGATATCCTTTATTAATCCCTGAGGGAAACTCTTCAACTTGAGACAAAAAAGAGTTCACATATAAAGAGAGATGATGAGAGAAATAATAGCTTCAGTGTCATCCTCAGATATTTACATTTATACATCTTTAAACCAAACATTTAAGATTTTAGATTAACTGTAATGTCGTTTTTTGTATTTTGTAATAAAGTTAAAGTTGTTAATGTTGATTTAGTGCATCAGAAATAACTGTGTTTTTTTTATGTGTGTTCAGTTTATCAAAGACTCATGAAAAGCCAAATACAGAATTATCAGATCAGACTTCATTAGAAGCTGAGGAAACACTTTGGCGCCCCCTGCTGGTTAAAATGAATATTGCAGCTCTGACCATACACAAGTTCTCATATTATTTTGGGTTTTATTATAAAGACAGGACAAATGACAGCGTCAGAAATCAGAAAGAGAGAGAGAGAGGGGAATGACATGCAGGAAAGGAGCACCAGGTCAGATTTAAACCCACCTCTGAACATACTTGGCCCTGGCAGTGGCAATTCTAGAGTTTGTCGGGGCCCCACGCAAAAGTTTAATTAGGGCCCTCCCACCAGTGTTCAGCAGGGCAACTAGAGTGACTGCTGTCAGATGGGGCCCCATTAGGGAGGTTTCCTACTGTCATTGCAAGATTTGCATATTTTGGACCGCTGCTTTGGTTCACAGTTTGTCAGCCCTCCGGAGCTCCCTATACTGGTCTGCGGCACCAAGCGGTTGCCTGCCTTGACAATTGACAAACAGCGCCTCTACTAACCCTCACACTAACCGCTCGGCCTCTAAGTTTGAAAAAGGCGCATCTGTGTCCAACACCATATGAACGCACCACGAACCATTAGTTAGATCAGCTCTTGTCTGACAGATCACGGTGCACGTACGCCCCTCAGAGTACCTCAGGAGCCAGGAGAGTAGGAGCAGGAGCTGAACAGGTTCCTCTCAACGGGTCAATAGTTCATATCAGAGTCAATAAAAAAGAGGAAGGGTTCGAGAATGCATTTAGCTTGTTTTTTATTTCTCTAAAAACATATTTTCTGTACGTTCAGAGAAACAGTTGAACTTCTTTAACAGACAGGAACGATAACAAAACTTCTAAATGAGAGAAATGTTTAATAAACATTCATCTTGTATGCAACACGTTTTTATATTCTTACAATCCTACAACACATAGAAGTGAATTTAACCTTCTGAGTCCTTCAGTTCATCACGTCCTCGCAGCAGAACAATGACGGGTCTCAGGACTCGAATCAACAGCCGCTCTTCAATATCTCCGACGTTTTTTAAATGTGTTCCCGTAAAGTCAAACTTTACAGATCTAGCGCTCTGGTTTCATCTGGTCAGAGATCTGTGGACATATTCAGAGATCTCACATCAATCATGTAAACACACACACTGAGGAAACAGGAAGCTTATCGTGGCCGGTGGTTGAAATCTCAGCTCTGCCCTGATCCCATGTTTAATATGAAGAAAGGGGCGTGTCCTAAGGGGCGGCACGGGCCCCCCTAGATATCTGATTTTCCCCCCTGAAAATCTGAAACTGTGATTGGCTATTTGCCCCGTCAGAGGCGGACAGGCAGAAGAAAATGGATGAATGGAGGTGCAAAGTAATGCACTCTGTCTGACTTGAAATTAACAAACTGGTGAAGTATCGGGACCAAAACATTGTAAAAGTAAAAAAAAAGTCTGGACACGCCCCTGAGTGACGCTAACAGTCTGAGCCGGAGACGTCTGGAAATTGTTGAAATCTCCGCTGAAAGAAAACTAAATAAATAAATAAAGAATGGAAATGAGAAGATTCACAGCATCAAAGAGAACCGGTGTGAAAACAAGCAAACGCTTGGGCACTTTATGGCATTTATATTCGGAATAACATCACGATAACAAACGCTACGCTTGTTTTAAAGTGAACTTAGAGCCGACATTGAAGAGAGCGTGCCGTGATTGGTGGTCGTATTGTGTGCGTTTCATAAATCTGATGGATTAAAATCAAGTGAATATTCCATGACGACATGGGATGACGACGTCTGTACGTAGCGTCATAGCGTTTGTTTTTTATGAAACGTTTGTTCATACGTAGCGTTTGTTCATACGTAGCGTTTGTTCGTACATAGCGTTTATTCGTACGTAGCTTTTGTTTGTGCATAGCGTTTGTTCGTACGCAACATTTGTTCGTACGTAGCGTTTGTTCGTACGTAGCATTTGTTCGTACGTAGCATTTGTTCCTACGAAACTAACCACGCCTGTGAATCTTCACTTTCATGAACGATGAAACTGACCCGGTAATAAAGAGCGCAGTTAATCCTTGATGAATCCACGAGTTCTGGTTTAATTAAGGCACTTTAAGATGAGCTCCGTGTTCCCTTGAAGGACTAACTGCAGAGTTTAAAGACTTTTAAATGTCATCATGTGCTAACGTGCAATCTAAAGGATTGTTCTTGTATTTCGATGTTTACAAAACGACCTTAGGTTTATATCCTTCCAGCAGAGGAACTTTCTGAAGGCTGAAGGAATCAAGGCGCGATATATACGGCCCGTGTCGTTTCGCCTTAATCTGAATGTTGTGGAGGCGTAATGAGGGGAAGAAGTGATCCCCCCTCTGTACTGTCTTCAGAGTGTGTGTGTGTGTGTGTGTGTGTGGAGCTACCGCTGACCTCTCAGTCTCTGGGATGACATGCAGCAAAGGGACGCAGCCAGACTTCAGTCTCTGCACATGGAGCGCACGACATAACCGCTTGGATGCTTTAGATCCCAGAATATTTCAAATCTGGCCGAGAATTAAAGATAAAAGAACTAAAGTTTAAATAGTATCTCATGTTGAAGTTTGACTCCTTTTAAACACTTTTAACGAGCAGTAAGCTCTTATTAATAAAGCCTCAACTTTGAGGAACACTTGTGTAAATCAGTGTAGTGATACAACAGAAAACTCAAAGTACTTGGTCTTTTTCAATTCTCTGATTTTTTTGAAATTTTCAAAATCCAAAACAAAAAACACCAACCAGAATTTACATTTTTAGGCACCTTACCCGGGAGAGTAAAGAGATCGTATTCATGTCATTGGTTGATTTTTAAAAGCCTGTAAACTTTGCAGTTATTCCGTTAAATGAGCTTCATGTTGGACCGTTGTCATCAAAGTGAAGCGCTGAATTTACCTGATAAAACTCTGTTAATGCAGAGAGCTCCAAATGCTACTTTAAATACATCTAACGTCCTTCATTATTATTTTAAATTAAGTCATTTATAAAGTCATTTACATCTGACTTAACTTCAAACACCTGAATACTCAAAACGCTAACTTTAATATCAGCTTTAAAGGAGCAACATGTAAGATGTGTAGTGAGTGAAATGATAAAGTGATCTTACTATATGATCAGACATTAAGGAAACATGCTGTGTTGAAGTGCTGGCTTCTCGGACAACAATGCAGCAGCCAGTATGTCCTCCTTCTAACTTTAGATTCTGGTCCTGAATGATCTGGATTTGTTTGGACCAGAGTAGGTAGGCGGTCTTAAGGCCCCCCCCACGGCCCGTTTTGGACGCCCCTCGGTTTGCCAGATATGAGAGCAGTTATCAGGTCAACAGGTGTTGCAGCGATGGAAGCGGGTAAGAGAAGTGGTTCAGATAGAAGTGATTTTGAGGTTAGAACGCAGAAAAGGTTGACAGACCAGTGCAGAGCTGGCTAAACACCGAAGCTTCAGTGTCCACCACATGGCAACCTGCATAAGCATCGACTCTAGGGGGAGAGACAGCTCTCTACAATGTTTCGAATTTGGACCGCAGCACCCGTTTTAAAAACTAGGTGACAGAGTTACATATTGCTCCTTTAACTGATTTTTGTTACATTTGAAAAATATTTCTCATTGATATGTAGAGCGTATCAATCTACAGAGCGTATTTATTCAACAGAATATCTCAGGATTATGACTTCTAACGTGTTCTTGTGATGTTTATTATTCAGTCGACGGCTTTTCATTCAGACTAGTTCATTATAAACATGATTGTTTGCCCACTGGTTTTAATTTAAAAAGCTAACGATTGTGCATATCCACACACACTCAGAGTTTTATAGTTTCCTCTCCCCGCTGATGATGCTCTGGTAGATTGTGTCAGTCAGAGGAATGTAAAAGTGCTGCTGTTGGTCCAGAACAAAAAGAGGATCAGGGACTGTCGACGGGTTGAAACCGCTCTGAACCAGCTGGAACTTCTGCTGCTTGTACGTGCTCGTCATCTCCATCTCCTCCTGAGACACACATCAGAAAAAGAATCAGCAGAAAACACAGGAAATCATAAAATAGCATCCAAATAACATTTGTTAAAGGGTTTTGACAAGACCAAGACCAAGGCAGGTCGAGACAGAGTCAAGACCAAGACCAAGACCAAGACCAAGACCAAGGCAGGTCGAGACAGAGTCAAGACCAAGACCAAGACCAAGACCAAGGTAGGGCGAGATCGGGTCAAGACCAAGACCAAGGCAGGTCAAGACTGAGTCAAGACCAAGACCAAGGCATGTCGAGACCAAGTCAAGACCTAGACCAAGGCAGGTCAAGACCGAGTCAAGACCAAGGCATGTCAAGACCGAGTCAAGACCAAGACCAAGGCATGGCGAGACCGAGTCAAAACCAAGACCAAGGTAGGGCGAGATCGGGTCAAGACCAAGACAAAGGCATGTCGAGACCAAGGCCGGTTTTGGTGACATCAAGTCATGACCAACACCAAAAAAATAGCATGTGATTAATTGTAATTTAAAAAAACATAATAATTAATGGCTTGATCAGCATGGGTAGAGTTCTGGTTTCTGTTTGTAGTACATTTGTAGTCCGAGCCGTGCTGACCAATCACGTATGAGCAGGCTTTAGCGTGCACTGGAGAAACAGTCTGTGTGGACATTAAGAAAACAGGCGGAGCGATATCAACACTAATAAGTAACCAATCAGCTGTGACCTAACAGTGATTTATTGATCTCTATTATCTGGAGTAAAGTTCAGCTGACGACCGATTAAAAATCACACTTTTCAATATGAGACTCAAATCTGCTCGACGCTGTGTCACGAGAACCAATCAGCATTCAGATCTCCTGACACTGCACGTGATTTAGATCATCGGAGAGAACAAACATCGCAACTGTAAGGAAACACAGACTGAACTAGAAATACAAATCGAGTCAAAGAAAAGTCAGGAAGCAGCCGCAGTGTGCGTCCGTGTTTCTCACCTGGAGCCTGATGAAGAGTGGGCGGGCGTACGCCGGGAGCTCCCTCGTCACATGATCGAACAGTTTCTTTCCATCGAAGGTAAAACCGGGTCGAACAATCATGGCCGCCATCCCTGCTCTGCCCTCATGTCCTGTTAAAAAAAGATCAGATCATTATCTTATTGTGTACTTTTAAAACGACCTGTGAATGTCTTTATTTTCTGTTCCCATACCTTGTATTTCCACGCCGTACACGTTGACTTCTTGTATAAAATCCATCTGACCCACGATCTCCGCCACTTCTGTCGTCGCCACGTTTTCACCTTTCCACCTAAACGCAGAGGAACATCCTCATTTATATCCCCACGGTCTAACTGTGTGTTACATCAGACAGTTTACAAACCCTCAGTCAGGACACACAGACACACGGCCGTTTTGGACACCCCTCGGTTTGCCAGATATGAGAGCAGTTATCAGGTCAAACCAACAGGTGTTGCAGTGATGGAAGCGGGCAAGAGAAGTGGTTCAGATAGAAGTGATTGTACCCGACCTAAAAAGCCTTTGCATGTTTCTAATAAGCTCCACGAGCAGAAACGTGCTCAAACTAGGATCAATATTGGAGATGATTTTGAAAAATGGAGAGAGGTTAGAACGCAGAAAGGCTTACAGACCGATGCAGAGCTGGATAAACACTGAAGCTTCAGTGTCCACCACATGGTGACCTGCATGAGCATGGACTCTAGAGAGGAGGGGGCGGGGGGAGACAGCTCTCTACAATGTTTAGAATTTGGACTGCAGTACCCATTTTAAACACTAGGTTTGCGAGTGCACAGCAGGTAAACATACTTGACGTCGATGACATAAAAATTAAAGCTGTGAGCATGTTTATTTTTCTTGCAGAAACATTAAAAAAGAGACTGAACCTGGTGTAACTAATTAGTCTCAGGTTTGCGGTCTCTCCATCCTCTCTGACATCATCACCTCGTGGCGGATGCAGCCGCGTGATTGGTCCCTGCAATAAAGACTTCTCAAGCCCCCGACTGACCGTACCTGAATGTGTCTCCCACTCGGTCTCTGAAGCAGATGAAGCCCTCCTGTTCTTCAGACATCAGGTCTCCAGTGTTGAAGTATGCGTCTCCTTTGGCGAACACATCCCTCATCAGCTTCTTCTCCGTCAGCTGTTTGCTGCCCGCGTAGCCGAAGAACGGGCTGATGGCGCTCACCTTCGACAGCAGCAGACCCGTCTCACCTGAGAGGAGCCACACAGCAGAGAGTCAGAAATACATCTCAAAGAAAAAACAAAAACGACCCCTGAAAGAGACGATGACCTTCCTCTGACCTTGCTCCACGCGCTGACAGAATCCGTGCGGATCTTTCACGGGTTCGTCTCGCAGCATGTCGTACTTCACTAGGTCGTACTTGAACAGGAGCTGCAGGAAACATTCAAACGAGGAATATGAATACAACAGATACAGGAATGAAAGCTCGAACACATCAGAAACTTTAAAAACATTCTATTTTAACCTTCAGGTCATTTGATTACTAAATAAAACTCCCGCTGAGTCTAACGCTGGCTACAGGACCAACTTAGACCCCGTGTTCAGCATGCTTTTATTCCAGGCAGAAAAGTGCTGGCTGTGCACTCTGGAGTGTTTGCATGAAGCGCTGCATGTCCGTCCTCTCTATGACAACTGTGTGTTGATAACGGCCGCTGTATGACCGACACTGCTCCGTTACTTTTTACTGCATGTTTTATATTTGAGATCTTTTTTCAGACACGGAGCGAGGAGGACGTGGGTACAAGACACGATCTGTAGGAGGCTAAAACTACGGGGAATATCATACATTTGGAAAAGAGCGCCGGTGACGTCAACGCCGCTGATGGCTGGGCGCTGCACCTTTTCTCCAGCCGGCCGCTCTCTACTCATTTAAAATAATTGAAAAAGGACGATGGTGCTCAGAAAAAAACGCTAGGTGGACATGGGGCCTTAGCACTTCTGTTGAAGTTTTTATTAATTTATTTATTATTTTAAGCGTTTCTGACTTGCAGACCGTCTGCGCTGTTCATGCAGTTGTTTCAGTTTTTAGCATCACGTCCCCTCTCTCATATATACAGCGTGTCTCCGTTGTTGCTCCTGTTCTCCCTGCAGGTCCCCGACGATGTGATACACCTGATTCTCCTGTTGTCTAAAGCCGGATTGCTGTAACACTGATGTTTTTATAACTTCACTTCTGTAACGGTCTAAGAATAGCGTTGGTCAGAGATTAGAGTTGTTTAACTCTAATCACATGAAGCTTGTGTTTTGTAACTCCTCTGATTAACACGAGCTTTACTGGAGATAAAACCTCTGAAGACGCTGCTCCTCTTAACCCCGCTCTCAGACTTACACACTAAGCCCCGCCGCTCCGTCTTCAGGTTTGGCAGGCTCTCTCTGAGATTCAGCCGAGTCATCGGAGCCGTGTCATGACTCGTCAGTTTCAGAGAGGGCGCAGTTCTGATAGTTGATCAAACTGTAGCGGAGTACGACGTCAAAGTTTCTCCAAATGTTTGTTTTTATCACATTTTCCGGATCATTTTGAACTCTATAGAACTGGATTGTGATGCACTGTAGTGCTCTTGTTCATTTAGAAAAAAAATGACGATTTTGTGTGGACCAGGCAAAATTAAAATCAGTGAAAATATTAGATATGTATCAAACTGAAGGATTCTGTATTTCTTTTTTCCTGAGATTGTTAATGAATTATCGATACCTACTGTCAAAAGTTACAGAGGTTGTTTTTGCTCCATGCATCATATTTTTAGATGTGTTGGATATTCATAGATTGACCCGTGCAGGCAACAGGTTTTCATGACACTGAGTCCAGGGTCGAGGGTTGACCCCTCAGAGACCCTCTTAAAAGGAGGGCACTCTAAACTTCCCGGATAATACATGACCTGCAGATCTCCTCTAATCTGTTTACGCCCCTCCCCCCACCACCAGTCCACACAGTCCTCCAGGTGTCTGTGTTTAGAGAATCTGGGTCATAAATACGATGTATGCCTCTCTCTCAGAGTCAGCAGCTTGTTCCTTCAAAATAAAATACAGACTTCTCCTAAATTGAAGCTGCTCCATCGTCCCTTCTGGGCCTCCGTACATGTGTGCTGGTGTCTGTGTCTGCAGAGACTCTGTCCTCTGACTGGATTTTACTGTTCTGCTTTGTTCTGGTTGACTCGGGACGTTTCTGGGCGGAGCTGGTGTGTTTCCTCCAGCCAATGACAGCGCAGCAGGTGAGTTTAGGAGTGGATACAATTCAGTGAATTTGACGGATGTGGACATAGCAGCAAAGAAGAGAAAATATAATCACAGTGAGGAGAAACACCAAGCAGATAAAGCTTGTTCTAAAAGGAGGGTGAACTTTGTGTTGTCTTTTACCCGTGGACGTGGAGTTGGTCTACTTCCTGTTGGACAGGCAGGTGACAAACACCGGTGGTTAGCTTGTGCTAGTGTGCGTTAGCTTGCAGTGTAGGTACAAGCAGTAAACGTACACACTACGTCCTGCAGGGGGCGGAGCTTCTGGGGGGGATGAGCCCAGGAGGGGGAGGGGCCCAGTTTGAATGTCGTGTTTACAAACTGCAACAAACATTTCTACTGACCCCATATTTAAAGTTAGGGAGTCAGGTTTAGACATCGTCTTTGGGTTTAATTCGTTTTTGGACCGGGGAGGGAGCACTTTTTTTCTTTTCTGTTGCACACCTGCGCCCCTTAGACCGACATGAGCGACAACTGTAGCTGAGAGTGACAAAAACCTCGGCCTATAAATGTAAGTAACAAGTTATGAGTCATCGAGAAGCGTTAAAATAAACACATTTAAACACGTTTCCTGTGAGAGTGAGCAGGATAAAGACACAGAGATAAAATCGATCTCTCACCCTGTAGATGAAGTTGGAGCGTCCGACCGTCCCGATCTTTCCGATGTGGTTCATGAAGCACAGGTTTCCCTCAGTCGAGCCATACACCTCGCACATTTTAATGTTTCCAAAGCGACTATGAAACTCCCTCCAGACGTCCGGCCGCAGCCCGTTGCCCACGCCCATCACCACCTTGTGATCCTTATCCCGATCCGACTGTAGAGAGGTAGGACGTGAGGAGGTTATTATTCCTGATTTTTAAATGCTTCCAATCAGAAAATACCTTTTTGCTTTTGAAAAATGGAGAGAGGTTAGAACGCAGAAAGGTTTACAGACCGATGCAGAGCTGGATAAACACTGAAGCTTCAGTGTCCACCACATGGTGACCTGAGTGAGCATGGACTCTAGAGAGGAGGGGGCGGGGGGAGACAGCTCTCTACAATGTTTAGAATTTAGACTGCAATACCCATTTTAAACACTAGGTGTCAGAGTTACATGTTGCTCCTTTAATAAAAATACAAACAGTTAAGAATCTTCAACCTTCAAATCTCAAGATTTAATTTAGTTTCTGTGTTTGATTTTGTGCCTCAAATAAAAGCAGCTGTACTGAACATTATCTTATAATTCATGCTTTCATATTATTGAAACAATCTTTCGTCTCTCCTGGTTGTTTACATGTCCTCAGGAGGGCGTTTGTTTTCATATTTGCACATTGATCACCGCACGCACGCCGACAGAAATCAATCCTCACGCTTGTGTGCACATACTAAACGGTGTGAAAAAGTGCTCATGTGTTGTACGTGTCTACATGTTTAATTTACCAATCAAAACAGAGGACAGTCCATGACATCCCCCCCCAAACTCGCCCACACAGCTGAATAACAAGAGAGAGAGAAAACAGAGACAAAGAGGACTTTGAGTCCAATGAAGACGACCTCTGCCCTCACTCCGTGTGTGTGTGTGTGCATGTATTTCAATGTGAGTGTGTGCAAGCATGTCTCAGTGTCTCTGCATTCGTATGTGTGTCTCCGTGGCCATGTCTGTCTGTGTGTGTGTGTGTGTGTGTACATGTGTCTGTGTGTGTGTGTGTGTACATGTGTCTGTGTCTGTGTGTGTGTATGTGTACATGCGTCTGTGTGTGTGTGTGTGTGTGTGTGTGTGTACACTTGTGTCTGTGTGTGTGTGCATACATACAAGCAAGTCTCTCTCTCTGAACACACGTGTCTCTGTATGTGTGAATGTCTATGTGTGCATACAGTACATGTCTCAGTTTGTAGATGCAGTCTCTGTGTGTGTACATGTGTGTACATGTGTGTGTGTGTGTGTGTGTCTCTGTCCACCAACGGAGGATGCAAACACTAAAACAAAGCCCCTGCTTGTCTTCTGTCTCAAATTATTCACGAGTAGCTGCGACTGTAAGAGGAGAAAGAATCTGCTGTAAAGACTCTGTGCTCCAACTCCCTCTGTCACTCTTCAAGTCTCAACCACTTCTTCATGCCGTGTGGCTTGTTTTTATGTCAAGTCACGAGTCGTTTAGTTCTCTTAAAGAGCAATGGTTTGTTGTTTCTTCATCGTCCTGTAAAGAGCATTTATATAGTCGATCAGACTTCTATTTTAAAGATGGCGTCTCTAAATTATCAGTGTTTCATGGCTGTCATATTTCAGATGTTCTTCATTCATTTCTGAGCATTCATCTTCAAATGAAAGACAAAGTGTGATGAGGATTGTGTGTAGTCAGAGTGTGGAGGATTTTGGCCCTATTTGTCCCCACAACCGTCAGGGGCCGTGGCCTGATTCACAGCTTGTCTCAACTGATTATTTGTCAAAATGATCCTAAAGCATGAAGTGTCACGATGATTATTTTACTGCTCCTGATCTGGGATCCTAAATATCAGATATGTTTGATAATTAAGACTTCAGATCGGTCTGCCTCCGACGCAATAATCGCCATAGCCAATGAGAGCGAGCAGACCGGAGAGCGTCACCAGCCGGATGATGCGTTCTTTCACAGCTCACAAACATGGCAGCAAATATAAGGCACCTCTACCGTCTTCTAGGTCATTTTCTTTTCAGGTTTTTTGTTTTTTTACTGCACGCCAGCTGACAACGTCGATCATCCTCCTTCTGAAATCACGTTTGATTGCATAAGTTTCTGTGAGATCTTGTGCACGTATGTGGAATTGTTGCTTCAAACTGTGGGTGTGTGGTCTCTCGGTCGAATAAAACCTGATATTTATTAATATAACATAATTGTGCATCAACAGCAGAATGCTAAACGTTAGCTCACCTGAGGCTGGTTGCAGAGATATCTGCAGAGTTCCCCGATGTACTGGAAAACGGTCACGTTGTGTTTTTGACAGTCGCTCCAGAAATGTGAAGCTGAAAACTTCTTCTTCAGGATGCAGGTCGCTCCTGTGACACAACAAACAAGAAAACGTTAAAGTCAAAGTGTTTTCATATTCGTCTTATTTAGATGGGGTGCAGGTTTATCACAAAACAACCCTTGGTGCCGACCTGGCTTCCGTCCAGGACTGGTCCCAGTCAGACAATGGGCACAAACTTTAAACTCCTCCCTTAGGTAGGCGCTACAGATCACTGTACACCAAAACAACCCAACACAACAACAGTTCCTTCCCCCAGACTGTCACTCAATTGGACTTGAGTCGCTTTTAAACCGCAGGTCACACCTTCACATTCACACACTTATGGCTGAACACCAGACCTTCCAGTTTAGAGATGACCCACTCTATCTCTGAGCTTCAGCCGCCCCCTCTGATGAATGCTGAACAGGCACAGAGGGTCAGAACTATCGCTGTGCAATAACCCTGAAACAAAATACCCACTGTGAATGTATCTACAGTTGCAAGAAAAAGTATGTGAACCTTGTTGGCCATAAAATGTGTTCTGATCTTCATCTAAGTCTCAACAATAGACAAACACAGTCAGCTTAAACTAATACCACACAAACAATTATATGTTTTCATGTTTTTGTTGAACACAACATGTAAACATTCACAGTGCAGGGTGGAAAAAGTATGTGAACCCCTAAGCTAATGACTTCTCCAAGAGCTAATTGGAGTCAGGAGTCAGCCAACCTGCAGTCCAATCAATGAGACGAGATTGGAGGTGTTGGTTAAAGCTGCTCTGCACTATAAAAAACACACTTCAGGTTTGAATTTGCTACTCTCAAGAAGCGTTGCCTGATGTGAACCATGCCTTGCACAAAAGAGCTCTCAGAAGACCTACGATTAAGAATTGTTGACTTGCATAAAGCTGGAAAGGGTTACAAAAGAATCTCTAAAAGCCTCGATGTTCATCAGTCCACGGCAAGACAAATTGTCTATAAATGGAGAAAGTTCAGCACTGTTGCTACTCTCCCTAGAAGTGGTTGTCCTGTAAAGATGACTGCAAGAGCACAGCGCAGAATGCTCAATGAGGTGAATAAGAATCCTAGAGTGTCAGCTAAAGACTTACACAAATCTCTGGCACATGCTAACATCTCTGTTGACGAATCTACGATACGTAAAACACTAAATAAGAATGGAGTTCATGGGAGGACACCACGGAGAAAGCCACTGCTGTCCAAGAAAAACATTGCTGCATGTTTGAAGTTTGCAAAAGAGCACCTGGATGTTCCACAGCACTACTGGCAAAACATCCTGTGGACAGATGAAACCAAAGTTGAGTTGTTTGGAAGGAGAAAAAAAGGCACAGCACATCAAAACCTCATCCCAACTGTGAAGTATGGTGGAGGGGGCATCATGGTTTGGGGCTGCTTTGCTGCATCAGGGCCTGGACAGATTGCTATCATCGACGGAAAAATGAATTCCCAAGTTTATCAAGACATTTTGCAGGAAAACTTAAGGCCATCTGTCCACCAATTGAAGCTCAAC
Source organism: Labrus bergylta (assembly GCF_963930695.1). Classification (NCBI taxonomy): domain Eukaryota; kingdom Metazoa; phylum Chordata; class Actinopteri; order Labriformes; family Labridae; genus Labrus; species Labrus bergylta. The sequence continues at coordinate 7,797,725 of NC_089211.1, read as the reverse complement.
AGAAGATGGGTGATGCAACAGGACAACGACCCAAATCACAGAAGTAAATCAACAACAGAACGGCTTCAACAGAAGACAATACGCCTTCTGGAGTGGCCCAGTCAGAGTCCTGACCTCAACCCGATAGAGATGCTGTGGCATGACCTCAAGAGAGCGATTCACACCAGACATCCCAAGAATATTGCTGAACTGAAGTTTTGTAAAGAGGAATGGTCCAAAATTCCTCCTGACCGTTGTGCAGGTCTGATCTGCAACTACAGGAAAACGTTTGGTTGAGGTTCTTGCTGCCAAAGGAGGGTCAACCAGTTATTAAATCCAAGGGTTCACATACTTTTTCCACCCTGCACTGTGAATGTTTACATGTTGTGTTCAATAAAAACATGAGAACATATAATTGTTTGTGTGGTATTAGTTTAAGCAGACTGTGTTTGTCTATTGTTGTGACTTAGATGAAGATCAGAACACATTCTAAGGCCAATTTATGCCGAAAACTAGGAAATTCCAAAGGGTTCACATACTTTTTCTTGCAACTGCATGTATGAAACCTAGTGTTTAAAATGGGTACTGCAGTCCAAATTCTAAACATTATAGAGAGCGTCTCTCGATATAGCATCTCCAATATTGATCCTAGTTTGAGCACGTTTCTGCTCGTGGAGCTTATTAGAAACATGCAGAGGCTTTTTAGGTCGGGTACAATCACTTCTATCTGAACCAGTTCGAGGACACCGGCCTGCGTTTGTTAGCTCAGTCTTTCTGAGTATCGGAGGACGTTGAACTCGTAAACTTTAGTAACAGTGGGAAAAAAAAATCCAAAGATTGATCGATCGCTGAGCTGCAGTTAAAAAACTTTTTTATCACACGACGTGAAGGTTCGAACCGCTGAAGGGTAACAACAACGATGACGTAACATAATTATATTCTCCATAATAGTCTCCAGTGTCCATGGCGCTCTGAAGCCTCATTAAGCTGCCGGCTCCTCAAAGGGCTCACATAGTCAGTCTCTGTGGACACACCGGAGACCGGTCTGCCAAGAAAATCTCTTCTGGGTATCAAACAATGAAGTCAGTGAGCTGAAACACAAAGCTGGTCCACATCCATCCCTTCATATCAACACGTCTCCTCTTCTTCTCCATGAACTTCCAGGTCCCAGCTAGGATCAGTACCAGGTCCCAGTTTGATGACCTGTTATCTAGGATCAGTACCAGGTCCCAGTTTGATGACCTGTTATCTAGGATCAGTACCAGGTCCCAGTTTGATGACCTGTTATCTAGGATCAATACCAGGTCCCAGTTTGATGACCTGCTATCTAGGATCAGTACCAGGTCCCAGTCTGATGACCTGTTAGCTAGGATCAGTACTCAATATGGTGTACAGTCTCGTGTCTCTCGAGTATCGTCACATCCCTAGTTTACATAAATTCTGCAGATTCTTTTGGATTTCTGTGTGTGTGTGTGTGTGTGTGTGTGTGTGTGTGTGTGTGTGTGTGTGTGTGTGTGTGTGTGTGTGTGTGTGTGGGACAGTCCCTCCCTCATAAGACACACCTGTTGAACCTGTCTACCTGCTACCCATCCACTCATAATCCAGACTCACTTTCCCTCCACAAGTGATGAAAACTTGACAGAATGAGTCAGACCTGCTCGAGGTGGAGGACGTCCCGTCAAACTTCAGACCTTTACCTGCAAATTTCCTCCCCCATTCATCTCAAATCAGCTAACCTGTGCTGCAGGTTTTGCGTAAAGTGAAGGGCGGTATGGAGCTAATGTGCACAAACGCTTCATCATCATCATCATCTCATCAGAGTCTCTTTAAGAGCCGCAATTAAGCTGAGCCGTCATTCCCAGAAAGAAAAGAAAAAGGAGTCAAAGTTTGCTTTCTTCAGGCGACTTTAAGTTAAAAACTGAACTTTTCATTGAGTCAAAACAGACAAGTGAACCGCACCAATAGTCTCCCGTTGTGAGGTGCATGTGTGAACAACCAGGTCAGGAGAATCTCCAGAGCAGTCCTCCTGAAATGATCTAGACATTTTCAGGAGTGCAGACGTGATAATTCTTGTGATGTCTGACGGTAAATCTACTGCAAACAAGAGCTGCCAACAGCTAATTCTGCTAACTATTAAGATGCAAATAAATGTTACACAAAAAGGCAAAAAAAGAGACATCATATAGAGATGCTGCGAGTCTTCTTACCCAGCTCTATGGTTCCTCCGATCCCGATCAGAGAAGCGGCGCTGTGGTAGAGCGGCAGAGGGACGTACATCACGTCGTCTTCAGTCACCCCAAACGCCCAAAATCCTGCAGCTGCCTTCAGGCTCTGCAGGTGGGTGATCACTGCGGCTTTAGGGAGACCTGAGGACACAAGAAACACTGTGTTACTAAAAGTCCTTTTACTCTGCAGAGCTGCAAGGCGTCACTCGTTCTTAAAAATTCAGCTTTTTCATAATTCACTAATATACTAAAAGTTTGAGTTCCCAAAGAGAGAGAAACTCTTATTCCTGTGAAATCAGTCATTTGAGGTCAAATCAAACCGCCTGACGTCCCTTTCACCCGCCCCGCCTTCTGTTTCACTCCGATTTAAAATCTCCAGCTGCATTTTTTTAAAAGTGTGTTGTAAAAAGCGGATGTAAACGCCGCTCCTCGGGGTCACATCAGTGTTCACGTCCTTGTGATGGAGAAAGTGATGACATCCGATCGAGCGGGAGTCAAAGCCGGAGCAGGAGTTTCCGAATTCAAACAGACTTTTAGTGTCTTTGAGTAAAGGCTAATCTCACGCTCACTTAAACAGATTAACTCGGACTGAATCTCAACTGTTTGTGAAGTGTGAATAAAAAACCTTATGACGCTGTGACCTTCTGTCGAAGTTTTTAAGAACACTTTTAAGAAATGACTCTTCATTGATTTTTGTAAAGGTTGGGAATAACCCGACGGGAAAGTTCAAGCGCGTTAAAAAAGTTTAACAAGAAGTCAGGTCATGCTGAGTGGATACAGACGGGGTGTGTGGGGTCAGAGGTCATAGAGTCTGTGTGGCACTACAGATGAAAATAGAAATGTGTAGATTTATAGGTTAGGACATAAACAAACCTGTGGTCCCCGAGGTGAAGATGTAGAGCGTGGGGGATTTGAGGGAGGTGGTGGCTCGTAGCGCTGCAGGTACAGGCTCATCAGACGCGGCGTCGATTTTATCCAGCAGCGTGTTCACCTGCGTGTGCTCGCTGTGGCTCTTCACGGCCCACACCCGGATGCTGTCGTCCAGCAGCGTGGTCAGGATGCCGTCCAGAGTGTCCAACAAGTCTGAGACATGAGACAAACAAGATGTAATCAAATGAACGGAAACATATCCAGTTTTATTTCCCCTTTTTAGTCATTCTTCCAATTAAAACTTTACTTCAGGCACTGCGTCCACCAGGCATATGCTGCATTCATGTGATGTCTGACACATCGGAAAAACAAGTTTCCGAGTTGGAAAAAGCCGAGAACGCCTCCTCAAGTCGGACAACAAATTGGAAACTCCAAAAAGAATTTGGTGCCAGACTTGCCGACTTATTCACCATGAACATACTAATACTTTTTTAATCGGATTTTATTGTTGTGTTGGGATTTTTCTTTTTTCTGTAAAGCACTTTGTGACGTTGGTTTTGATAAGTGCTTTATAAATAAACGTTATTATATTATTATTATAACATGGCGGCAAAATGTTTTGTTAATGCTTAAAAATGTTTATCAATTGACAAATTGCACATCAACTTTTAGCTCAACTATGATGTGTCACATTTCACAACCAGTCAGAAGAACGCCTTCCACAGTCAAATCCAGGATCCGAGGAGGAGGAACCTGAATGCAGCGTTTTCCCCCAAACGGTCATTAACAGAAGAACATCCTGTTTACGTTTGGCAGCTGCTCGGCTGTTATCAGACTTCTTCCCTGAATGTGTCTGACGGTGGCGGGTTGCAGTGAGGACAGCGTCCTCTGACCAGCATCACGTCTGTGTGCTGAGCAATGATCAGCCGTCACATGGCTGCAGCGTGGTGAATCTTATTAAGTGGAGACGCAGGAATCCCCCACTCACACACGGGAGGAGAGTCAATGAAGTCCTCCTCCTCCTCCTCACTCGCTCACAGCAGAAACATACAGCTGGAAAGCATTGTTCTTATGAAAGCAGGAGGTCGAGGTCGTCTCCCATGTTGAGCAATCCCTCAGGTTGCTCAACAGATCAGACCTGAAGAGAAGCGACCTGACAGGACTCTGAGCTCCACCTTTCTGCATTAAAATTAAATATAAAAAACTGTATCTGACTGATCGGGCCGGATATAAAAGCTAGTTTTCTGCAGAGTTCTGAAATGAAAAGATGCAATTATTCATCGATTTGTTGTCAAAGAATCCCCGACACTTCAGAGAATCTGTCAACAGTCAGAGTGAAGGTTTGTCGAGGTGAACGTCTCTCTCCTCGTCTCTGACACTAAACTGAAATCATTTCAGGTCGAGGACAGAACGACACCTTTAAGATGTCCTCTTAAACTCTTTAAAAACCCTGAATCACAGTTTGCATCCGTTTATAGGAACATGTTTTATCTAGCAGACATCATCGATTCATCTGGAAAATGAGCATCAGCTTCAGCCCCGAGCTGCAAAGTCTCCTTTAAGCTCTGAGAGAAGTTGTCGTGTGAGAAGCCGATTCATAAAAATCTGTGGTGGAAAGTTCACTTTGTGCGATTCTAAAGGTCTTCATGTAAATATTAAATACTGCAGTGACATGAGACAAGTCACTAAACACGATAGCACCCAAAAATCCTGCACGCGTACGGTTGAAAAACTGTGCAGCCTCCTCTGATTCCTGACTTCCTGTCCCGTCTTCTCGCCGCCTGTGGCTGTGATTACCGCCTATGCTCAGGTGTGCAGGTGACGTAGCAGCAGACTGACAATTTGAGAAATTGGTAAATGGGTAAAATTCAAACGCCGCTGACCGAGCAGCAGGAGCAATTCGGGGTTAAGTGTCTTGGCCAACGACATGTAGCTGCAGGAGCTGGGGAACGAACCCTCGACCCTCGACCTACCGGTTGAGAGACGACCGAGCCACAGCCACCTATTTCTCATTTTCATCTCCCTGAATGATTATAATGATAACAGCTCATGGGTTAATTATGGAGTTATTTGAAGTTGTTTTCCTATTTTTGCAGTAATGGGCAAAATATACAATCTTGCATTATTTTAAATTATTTAAGGCATCTTGTGACCACCCTGGGGGTCCCGACCCTCACATTGGGAACCACTGTTTTAAAACAAACCAATCTCTTGATTTTTTTTAAAAATGATAGTAAACAGCAGATCTTAAGTCATACTTCCAAAAAGAGAGAGAGAGAGAGAGCACAGTCTCATAAATGCACCGGCCACATTTCAGTACATCAAAGTTTGTTTGTGCAGTTTAGAGATAACGTAACTTTTTGATCATTAAAAACAACAAATGACTCGATGTTGGAGGTTTAGGACTTTACATTTTTGTTGCCATGGTATCAATATCGTTTGATTTTTACAAGAATCTTATCAAAGTTTAAAAATCTGGTGACTACATGTCAACTCCAACTCAGTGCTGCTTTGCAGGAGTCGACTAATAAATGAACTGATTGATCGATAAATAATAGTCGATTAATCGATGATGAACATGATCGTTTGTTGTAGCCCTAACGTCAGGTATTACTGATGACCTCACACGGAGCAGAAGTTCAATAAAGTTATTTTTTTAAGTTAAATTATTAAATTGGGTTATTTCTTTCTCAATCATTACTTTGCATACATACTATTATTGTAATTATTGTTACAACAATTATTGATGCTGTATTATTATTAGTATAGTTGTAATATACTTATATTATGACTACATAGAATTGCCTAATTGATATAGGGGTGTATTGGAAGAACACTTGCTAAATCTATTTAAGTATATACATCTAATAATAATAATAAATGTTATTTATAAGCGCCTTTCAGGACACAAGGACACTGTACAACAATCAACATCTTTTTCAAACATCTAGATTTTCTCTGGTTATTCATGTATTGTTTAGTTTTTTTATCATTATTATTTATTTATATGTTTTTGTGTCTGTTTGAAACACACCACAACATGTTCATGTTGACAGTGGCTTTGCTTGTAAAGTTTTATGTTTTCCTATTAAACAAATCTTTAAAAATATATATATATTAAATTGTGGCGAAAGTATTAAAACTCAAAGATGAAGCGCGCGCGCTGAAGCCTCTCAGGTGTTCTGCTGTGACGACACAGTGACGTGCGGTGCAGCAGGTGCCTGGTGCGGCCGGTCTTTACCTGAGCCCACGATGAGGGTCTTGGCTCCGCAGCAGTTGAAGCAGTGGAGTAAAGACTTGGACTTGATGTTGGTGTTGAGAAACGCCACCGAGCAGCCCACCTTCGCCAAACCGAACCACGCGCACAGGAAGTCGGGCTCGTTGCTCATCAGGAGCGCGACACATTCCCCTTTCTTTAACTTCAGCTCATCCAGGAACACCTGAGCGAACCTGTTGCTGCGCCTGTCGATGTCCCGGTACGTGTGCACGCTGCCCTCGTAGATAACAAACGGTTTGTCCGGGATCCGCTGCGCCTGCTGGATGAACCGGTCCAGCACCGTGCGCACGCGGGATGTCACTTTGAAGAGCTCGAGCGTCACTCCGTACCGTACCACCTTGAGCAGGAACAGCAGGTCCCTCCAGAAGTACGGGAAGCAGAGTCTCTGTAGGACGTGAGCGGAGAAGAAGCCCGCGAACACGGCGGAGAACCATCCCAGAGACAGCGTCATGTCAGCGGCGGAGAGGAGCGGGAGGTGTCGGTGCAGACTGCGCTGCTCACTGCGCTCCACGGGGCATCATGTCCAGGTAATAAAGTCACACTGCACGAGTGATGTAAGCCAACTCTATTACAACACACACAAGTACACAAACACGCAGCTACACGCCGGAACATGAGGCGTGCGCCTTCAAAATAAAAGCGAGCATTGTTATTGAGGATGTGTTTTCTAGGTTTGTTTACAAATATGGAGTAATTAACTGATTGATTGATGTCCTCTTAGGGATTCAATAATATACAAATTCAACACTTATGAAATAGCCTCATGTATTTACCATTACACAAAAGTATAATGATATAAGAAAGTCTTGAAGCCTTTCTGTGAAGGGAAACTTGACATTTTGGAAACCAATAAAACAATGATTTTATTGCTGATCATAAATTTATGAATGTAATGTTCAGTCCCTCTCTTGGGACTCCGGTGACCAAGTGGTTATTTCGTGCAACCCACGGTCCTCAAATCCTATGTAATCCCCCCCCCCCCCCCCTCTCTCTCTCTCTCTCTCTCCCTGATGTATGACTCTATTCACTGTCCTGTCTCTAAAATAAAAGCCCTAAAATAAATCTTTAAAAAAGACGACCCTTCTTTAGGATAAAGCACGATGACACCATGTCCCCTGCCTTAATCAGTCACAATAGATTAGGACAAATAAACCTATAAATAAACGTATTTTATTGGTGAAAGCGATCCACTCATGAGCACGCCTGTGATAAAAACACAACACGAGTAAAGCATTTTATTTAGAAAGGCCCACTCGTACACTTCCGGTATGTCCGAGTTTGTCTTAGGTATCTTGTCAGTGTTTTCATGTAGAGCCATGTGTCATGTGACCGTTGCTATGGAGACGAGTGGGCGGGTCCAATGAGGCGCTTTCAGTTTGAAAAATCAGATAAACAGAGAGGGAGAGACACGCACACACACACACACACACACACACACACACACACACACACACACACACACACACACACACACACACACACACACACACACACACACACACACACACACACACACACACAAAGGGAGGGGCAGTTATTAAAGGGAGGAGAAATGTCATTTTTTTCTTCCTCCCAAGCGGCTGAAATTTAAACTTGAGTGAAATTTCATTATTTTTATGATGCATTTTATGCTGTGACAACTAGTTGAACCACACAAATGCCAAAACACCTTCAACATCATCCATTTTCAAAAAGGACTTTACACCATGAGAGTGACGTCATGGCAATATGGCTGCCGTGGGGATATGGTTAAAATGTTCTAATGGCAATTTTCCAATTTTTTCCTTTGCTCCAATTAATGCCATTAATACTCAGGTAGGGGTGAAGTCTTACGCAGATGCAAACAATGATTTTCCAGCCGTTATTAAAGTTGAGTTGAAGGTTTATTGAAGTGACTTGATGAAGATAAGAGAACAAAAAAAACATACCATTTCCAGTGAAGCGTAGCCAGTAGAATGAATGAATTGTAGTTTGTCTGAGTGCTGGTCTGAAACATGAATGCCGGTCTGGTGAGAACTGTCTGTGCTCCCCGTACCTGTGCCCTCCCTTTCCTGTCACCTGTGCTACTATATATATATATATATATATATATATATACACCCCTGTGCATTCAGTGTCCCTACTGGAAAATAATATATTCAGATAAATCTAATTATAAAACATGCCAACGATAAACACAAAATGTCTCCTACAAATGTGTTTAAATATAGACGCACGTGCAAGTTGCTAAAAGGGGTCAACTGTATTTAAATAAAATGCAAATTACAAATAATATAAAAGGAGTGTGTGAAATAGAAAGAGGTGTGTATTGGTTTAAAAATAATCATATCCCTGTCACCTCCAGGGCTCTGATATTTAGATTTGGGGCGGCAGAAGCTCAGTCCGCTTGGACTGGAGGGTCGCCGGTCCCGATTTGGACCATAACATGGAAGATGGTCTGGTAGCTGGAGAGGTGCCAGGACACTTCCCCGAGCACTGCCGAGGCGCCTGTGAGCAAGGCACCGAACCCCCAACCGCCCTGATGCGCTCAGAGGAAGATGAATGAATAAAAGAGTAAAGTCAAAGTCATGAGGGCATGAGAGGAGAGGTTTCTTCCTCCTCCACAGACTGACGGAGCAGACTCTATTCAAATAAACCGGCACGGAGAGAAGGAAAACACGGGAAAGCAAACAGACACTGTTCCTGCTAAAGTTTAGAGAAAAGTCAACAACATTTTGAGTCCAAATATTTAAAAAATGCAGGTTTACAAAGTGAGAACAAACACGAGCTCTTGGAGTTTTTTTAAGATCGCTAACACTTGACAAAAGGCCTCACACACTTCTCTACATCAGCATGTGTGTGTGTGTGTGTGTGTGTGTGTGTGTGTGTGTGTGTGTGTGTGTGTGTGTGTGTGTGTGTGTTCACTTTTACACACTGCCACTGAAACAGCACACTCAACCAGCGAACACCTGACCACAGCATAGACATGTGAAGACACCTGTAACCAATCAGATCACAGAAACCACAAGAGACGTCCTCGCCACAGGCTGAAACACAGGCTGAAACACACACACACACACAGGCTGAAACACACACACACATGCACAAACAGGATCCTGTGGACGTTCACTAATGGAGAGATGTCAGAATGAGAAGGGGGGGTGTACTTAGGGGTTCGGTGCCTTGCTCAAGGACGCCTCTGCAGTGCTCAGGAAGTGACCTGGCACCTCTCCAGCTACCAGACCAACTTCCACCTGGTCCGCACCGGACCAATTCCCATACCAAGTCCCTACAGAGAGAGAGAGAGAGAGAGAGAGAGAGAGAGAGAGAGAGAGAGAGAGAGAGAGAGAGCTGGGAATGACATGCGGGAAAGGAAACCCAGGTCGGACTTGAACCCAAGCCGCCCACTTTGAGGACTGAAGCCTCAGTACATTAGACACTCCATCAGCGTCCCGTAACTTAATCTCTGTGACATCACAGCTCCATCCCGCACGTCACATCTCACTGCATGCAGGAAAAAGAAAAATGAGATCAACTGGATTTCCACCTTTTTGACCTTTAAAACTCAAAAATGTTCGTTTGTGAGAAAGAAACGGTCACCTCATCTGGTTTCATCTGGCCTTCTTCCTGGTTCTGTAGTGCGCTCTCGTCCTTCACTTTCTCTCCGTTTCTTCTCTCTACGGGAAATATTGGTGAGGGAAATCTAAAACAGTCATGTGAACAAATATGATACATTATCTTAAAACTGCACAGCGATAGGACACAAAGCCACAGCGCTTTTTAAATGTTGAGCCTCGTATCGAGTGTTGACGTTTAACATTCAGTCGGATAAATACTTCACATTCCTGTGGTGATCAACTCGGACTCTGGGGTCTTCAATGTTTCCTAAAATGATTAACTGTCGTGCAGGACTCCAAGATGTTGTGCTCTAGCTCCACCTTGTGCTGAACTGAAGAACTACAAAAACATGACAACAGGGGGTTGTTTGTCTTTACATTTCCTCTCCTCTCGTCCCTCGTGAAAATGAGGGAGTAGTGGGAGGTAGAGCTACTGCCCAGTGTGGTGGTGGGGGGGGGGGGGCACCTCACCCGAGCTCCGCTTCCCCGTCATCCTTCACCAGGAATATGGCGCAATCCTGTTAGGCTGAGATGTGGTGGAGGGGGGGGGGGGACGACGACGACAAGTATCCATTAGGAGACAAGTACCTTTATGATCTTAACACTCATAACTTGTTGTGGGGTTTTCCCAGTATGGAGCAGTGGTGTGAGTGCGAGTCTTCATTTCGTCATTGTCTTCATTCTGACTTCTCTCAATGTGTCTGCAGCAGTTAGGAGGAAGTAAAGCCCCTCTGTAGGGAAATAAATAACAAAGAGTTTGAATTTCCTTATTGCGCTCCCACATTTACTCTAAATTATCCCTAAATGATCTTTTTCATTTTACATTGTAAGCTTTTTTTGAAACCCCACAATTTCAACTGATCACTGAAGCTGACACATAAACTTTGACTCTCGCTCTACATGTTTCGAACAGGACCCTCTTAAATTATAATGTCCTTCTCTTAATTTAAAAAAAAAGTTGGGTACCAACCGTACCAACAGAAAGACTTTTATTTCTGGCTCCAAAACCTTTTCCAAATGTTTTTTTTAATACACAATGACTTATAATTTAAGTGTGCAAGACCGCTTGATTTATGAATGAGTAATTGATACTAAACTATTTAGGGGAGATACATTAGCACAAAATCAGGAGGACAATAAGTTTGATATCTTTGGAAAAAAAGGCAAATTATCTCGTTATTTCGATAAAACAGCGTTTTATGAATAAAGGGACATTAAGACCAACTGCAAAAAAACAATTAAATCCCTCCATTATTCATCTAAATAGTTTCAAATAAATGTGTTCCAGCTGTATTAAATTAAATCATGTTAAAGTTTTTAAAACGTGTTTTGTTATGATGTCATTCCTTTAAAGCAGGGAGGACATAACATGATGAGATTGGTCAGGGAGTAGACGCGATGTTGTGATCAGCCCTGACTTTTGCCTGACAGGCAAGGATTCCCGCCAGTCCGTGTCTGCCCACAACACGTTTCACCGTCATAAACTTTAGAGTAGCTGTAATCCTGGGCAAACATGGGATGTTTTTACTAAAAAGCTAGTTATTACCAGTTTTTTTTTAAGTTTGGTGAAATTTTGAAAAGTACCTACCGAGAGGATGTGCCTTCAAGATGTGTTCAAGGACATAATATCTATTTGTGCCGCTGAACCGAACAACGCTTCTTCTTTTTTTTTTTTTAGCTCAAGGCGGAAGTTCACGTTTGTTAGCAGAGTTGAAAACAGAAGAAGACTCTAATCGGCGTTTCAAACTGAAGAGTTCTGAATAAAGGTAATACTGGTCGGTGTGTGCCTCGTGACAGAATTAAATGAAAGGTGTGGGTCGCTCGAGAGGCCTGCTTTATCTTCCTGTGTGTGTGTTTACATGTTCAAGTTCCTGCCTGGTGCCTCATGAGTCATATCAACATGATGCTGCTGTATGTTTAAAGGGAGACGACATATAATGTTATATTATAGCAGTATTATCGTCTTATGTATGTGAACACAGTAACACGCTAACCAGTGTTGCGCTAATATAGTTTACTGTTTAGTTAGCTAATAGCTTACCCGGTGTTATGGTGTAAAGAGTGACCGTGTTAACTGGAGACTTTCAGCCGTCTGCGGTTGTCTGGGCTACAACAGAAGTTGAAAACGGAAAGTGTCTGAACGAGTGCTTCTCTGTAGTTACCAGACCTAACAAACTAACAGATTACATACAATAATTAATGAAGAGTAAAGTGGATGCACTATGATATCTGTTTTTATACAACAGTTAGTTTCCTAGCAATCTGATTGGACAAGTAAAAGGTATTTCATGAGTGACAGGAGGCATCACTGGGACTTTTCACATGATGATGTATCCCTCCTCAGCATACAGGAGCTCTGAATACTTTTAAAGAACATTTCCAGCTGACAGAGTTTTTCTGTATTCATCATGTGAAACCTCAGACAGACTCTGACGTCACTGGTTTCATGATCACGTTCAAGTAAAGGTTCATACTACAGAGGAGCTGCTCTGTGGTAACCATGGACACCAACAGGAGAATAGAATGTCCGGGTTGCTTAGCAACAGCCTAGTTTCACATCAACTGTGAAACTAGTTAATTTAATGGGGTTAAAAAATAATCTGTAGTTGTTTTTACAACTATTTTCTGCTAGTATAACCATTGCATTAAAGTAATATGACACTGGAGGAGGAGATGTTGTTCTGGATATCAGCACTGATGTGATTATCTTCAGACTGAATCATGTTGAAGTCGATGTGTTAAATTTATGACGAGAAAATGGAGCTTAAAAGTAAAAATATCAAGTGAAAACCTTTACCTGTCCAAAGACACTTTTACTTCCTCTGTTAACTGACATTTTCAGAGGAGGGGGAGAAATGTTCAGGTATAATATTTCAGAAAATTAAAGGCACAATCTGCACAGACTGGATTGTAACACTACTGATAGTGTCGTCACCTCTCTTGTTGTTCTTGCAGTTGGAAGACACCAAGTAACGACCATCATGCAACCGTGACACCATGACGACCGATCCCAGGAGTTTTACCGAACCAGAATCTGTCAGCCCATGACACCTGAAGGTCTGAGCCAGTCGCTGAGTCCAGGTGTGTGTTCTCCTCAGAGGAGAGCAGCGAGCAGCCTCAGTGTTACACGCACATGTTGAGCAAGATGGATCCTCCGACGACTTCTGAAGGTTGTGACGCAAACACCAAACTGAGGTACGTCCTCCTGGATGAACAAAAATGTCTGACTGGGCAATAAAATTCGTTTTTTTTTAGATTTTATATTTGTGGTTAAGGAGAATTTTGAAAAATGAGTCCCTCTTTGACTTACCCCACCACTCCCCCTGGGCTTCCGTTGTTCACATCCTCCCCCCTTGTTTACTTCCTGCTGAGTGGCCCCAGGTATGTGGTCACCAGCCACCAGTATGTTTCTGCCTCATCTGTACTTTAGCTGAATCCTGAAACAACATCGTGCACTAGAGATCTAGGTCAAAAGTAGCAGCTGGTAAGAGCTGAATCTTCCATTAAGTTCTCCTCTTCTCCCTGCTTCAGCTCCATGTCAGAGACCCCCATGTGTCGGATCTGTCACGACGGGGGGGCTCAGGAGGAGCTGCTGTCGCCCTGTGAGTGCTCCGGCTCTCTGTCCTCCATCCATCGCAGCTGCCTGGAGCACTGGCTGTCTGCTTCACGGACCAGCTTCTGCGAGCTCTGCCAGTACCAGTTCACGGTGACGAGGAGGTCCAGGTCTCTGCTGGAGGTACAGGAGGAGAAGGGGGGGTGGGGGGTATGATATGAGACATATAGCATCATGTTGGATCTTAACGCTGACTCTGCTGTCCTCCCTGTTGAAGTGGTTACAGAACCGGTCCCTGCGTCAGGAGAAGCGGACTCTGTTTGGAGACATGGTGTGTTTCCTCCTCATCACTCCTCTGGCCTCCGTCTCCGGCTGGCTCTGCCTGCGCGGTGCCATCGATCATCTCCACTCCTCCAGCCGACTGGAGGCCATGGGGCTCATCGCTCTCACCGTGGCGCTCTTCACCATCTACCTCTTCTGGACGCTGGTCAGTGTGATGAGTGTTTGTTAAACATACATTGATCTGCACGGGTTTATTCTGACCCTGATTTAAACTGGGTCAGAATCGGATGTCCTCGCTCTTCTCTCCTTCCTGCTAGCTAACCGTAAACTTCACAAATGTTCTGCGAGTCAGCATGTGCTACCGAGGTGTCAATGTGTGATCCGTGTCTCCCTCAGGTGTCTCTCAGGTATCACTGTCGGCTGTACAACCAGTGGAGAACGTCCAATCCGATAGTGATCCTCCAGCTGCCCCGCCCACACAGCCCGGTGTCGGCTCGTCACTCTTTACAGTCCTCACAGAGAGGGAGGCAGCCGTCCAAAGAGTCCATCGTCTGAGTCCCAGTCCAGGACTAAGACTGTGTCCCACAGGGGGAGATGGTGGGGGGGGGGGAATATATCTGCACTTTAAACTCTGCTCTGACTGCTTCTGATGGGGCTGTGAGCAGACGCAGGGAGGACTGACTCACCTGTGAGCACACCTACACACCTTCAGGGTGATGGAGCGGCCATGTTGACTCCTGATGAAGGAGGGACCATCATCGACCGATCATGATTTAGCACTGTGATCGAGATGCGGAGCAACAGCCGAAATACGCTGTTGTAAAGAATCCAAGTTTGATATCTTCACTACTTGGAGAAATATTCTGGCTCCCACATTTCACACTTCAGGGCATAAAACAAAGTAAAAATGTGTTTGATGTGAAGTTTAACGTGTAATTCTAATCAACGAGGGTCGTTTGTTTGATCTGAATTCGTGCTCACATTAAAGGTCGTCTCCTGGTTCAGGTCCGTGCACACTAACAGATTCTGTTCTGTTAAGAGGTTCATGGAGAGTTTTCGCACTTTTCTTTGATTTATAATTAAAGTATTTGATAAGAGCATGATTTATACCAAAGAGTATTTTTATTAAAGCATTATGTTGTGAGGGTTTTATTTGTTTGAGGATGTAATTTAATTAAATAAAATGTTTCCTACTAAACAGTTGATGTGGGGATTTTATTTTAATTGAGCTTGTATATTTCTTGTCTTCTGACTACTAAAACAGCTTTTACACCGCAAGTCACACCTACACATTCACACCCTGATAGTAGAGGCTGCTGAGTAAAGAGTCCATCACATTCACACACCTCTGACAAAGCAGAAGGAGCAAGGAGTTAAGTGTCTTGCCCAAGGATACATCAAACATGTGGCTGCAGGAGCTGGGGATCAAACCCCCCGACATCACTGTTAAATCTGACACATTCACCTGCTAAAGCTTCAATATTAAGGTCAGAAGTTGGACTATTTACAACTATTACAGCAGCTCTCTGCTTTGATAATTACTGGATGTAAATGTTTGATTGTCCCGTGTGCAGACATGTTGGGCTGAAGAAAGAGACGCAGGTACAAGAAAACATTTAATCATTCAGCTACAAAGGCTACAAGTCAGAGCATGCATTTAACACACCAACACAAAACTTACTTCAAACAGTTTAAAGAGCAAAAGTTAAGAATACAATCAACACTTTTTTATTAGTGGTGCAACACGTATTCAAAGTCAGAGACAGAAATGTTTGCAGCATTTAAACCCCGGAGTGCAGAATGAGCGTTTTACAATTCGTCACATTATTCTGGAGCTTCTTTTTATTTGGAGGAAAATCATGAAAACTAGAGCAGGAAGTCGCTTCCAGGCCGGTTTGAGTCCAAACACTTTCTGCACACACGGGGTTAAACATCTGCAATCAAACTTCAAACACTTTCTGACTTTCTTTGAATACAATCATACAATCATGGTTTGCTTTTTTCAGTTTTTGTCTTCTCAAGAGACGAGCAGAAACACGTCCTAAACCGATGTTTCAACATTTTTAAATCTGACTTTTTGTCATGTTCAGGTCCAAACTCATCCCAGGAGGAAATTTAAAGGAGCAATATGTAAGAAATCTAGTGAGTGAAATGGTAAAGTGACCTTACTATCTGATCAGACATTAAGGAAACATGCTATGTTGAAGTGCTGGCTTCTCTGACAACAATGCAGCAGCCAGTATGTCCTCCTTCTAACTTTAGATTCTGGTCCTGAATGATCTGGATTTGTTTGGACCAGAGAAGGTAGGCGGTTTTAAGGCACCCCCACACGGCCGTTTTGGACACCCCTCGGTTTACCAGATATGAGAGCAGTTATCAGGTCAAACCAACAGGTGTTGCAGTGATGGAAGCGGGCAAGAGAAGTGGTTCAGATAGAAGTGATTGTACCCGACTTAAAAAGCCTCTGCATGTTTCTAATAAGCTCCACGAGCAGAAACGTGCTCAAACTAGGATCAATATTGGAGATGCTTTTGAAAAATGGAGAGAGGTTAGAACACAGAAAGGTTTACAGACCGATGCAGAGCTGGATAAACACTGAAGCTTCAGTGTCCACCACATGGTGACCTGCGTAAGCATGGACTATACGGGGGGGGAGACAGCTCTCTATGATGTTTAGAATTTGGACTGCAGTACCCATTTTAAACACTAGGGGTGATGGTTACATATTGCTCCTTTAAGGAAGTGAATAGTGTTCTTTTTTTTAACAATCTTGCTGTAGTATTTTTTTTTACAAATTGTAAAGTGATTTAATGACCGAAACTGTCGCTGACATCTCGCGACTTTTCTTGTGGTTTTGAAGGCCTAAAATGAAGCATCCATAATAAAATAAGATAAAACATAATAAAATAACAAAATTAAAATCTATTTAAAAAATGACATTGCAAAAACTCGCCGTCCGTCTGAGTTCAGTTGGTTGTCGAATGTTTTATAACAGTAAAAACTACAAAGCGGTGTCGATATGTTCTTTTGGTTCTTCTACCGAAAAACTCTTTTGTACTTTTATGTGAAATTGAAAGACAAAATAAAATCCATACATTTTATTGAAATACACTACAAAAGATAGAAAAATAGTTCTAGTATTACAGTTGGCAGCAGACTGGCTGGGCTCAGAGGAGGAGGAGGTGCCTGGTTGGTGCAGAGTGATCACATGATGGAGCAGCCTCTCTTAGCGGTGCGAGGGTCTCCCTGAAAACAGACAAGCATACACAAATATGTATACATTAGGGATGTCATGATTATAGGAAAAATCGAACACCTGTTTTGTCACCACGGCAACAACAATATGAGTGCAAGGCGCCCAATATTTGGACTTTGAAAATTACCGTGAAAATTGCAGGCAAACAGGAAAGATTAGTACAATTAATTTGGCATCAATCTGGTACCTCGCTCTCCTCTCTATTTCTCTCGCCGCAGCTTTGGGTTAACACGTGTAAGAAAGTTTAATCAATTAAATGAACATCAAAACTAGAGATCGAGACCATTAACTCAGGAGGAAAATGTTTACCAATAGAACAAATCGACTGAGAAGTAGGAACATTTTTATCATGGTCTACTGCCCCTGCTGGCCATGAGAAAGAATGCAGGTTTAAGGCACTTTCTTTTTTGCAGCTTTAAAGTCAAAACGAGAGGATTCTGTCTCCGTGTGCAGCACAGTAGATTCATCTTTTCAAAGGGGGAACTGAAACTCCATCTTTTTGTCTCACCTGCTGGTGGAGGAATTCTTCCTCAGCCTCTTCATCATCATCTTCCTCCTGCTCGACTGCTTCAGTCGTGTATATGGTGGTTCTCTTTGCCACCTCCTGAAACACACACACACACCTCTATCAGCATCAAAACACAAAAACAAAGAGTAAAATCCAGAGTACTTTTAATTCCTGATAAAATATTTATTTTAGATTTTAACCTTAGAAGATGTGGGAAATTGTGCAGGATGTGTTTGTGTGTAGAACACGTGTATGTGTGCAGGACTCTGTGTGTGTATGTATGTAGGACATTGTGTGTGTGTGTGTGTGTGTGTGTGTGTGTGTGTGTGTGTGTGTGTGTGTGTGTGTGTGTGTGTGTGTGTGCTGGACATGCGTGTGTGTGTGTGTGTTCTGACCTCTCCCTGAGGGTTGATGAGCACCACGTGGATGTCCTCCCCGTTGCTCCAGGAGCTCTGGTTCTTCCACACCAGGTCTGCGGGGGGTTTGGAGCTCACACCTGCGTCAGAGGCCCACACCTGCACGCAGCAAACACACGGTCAGACTCTGATTCATCACAGACACAGGGACTCAGATGGAGCGACGGAGAACAAACATGGCTGCATTTCACAGACAGATGAAACTCTCACCATGACTTTCTGTCCCGCCTTCAGCACGTATTTAGGAGTGAACTTGTAGGTGGCCGTCTCACTTCCGATCGTCTTGATCATCTCGTATCCCACCATGGCCTGGTCCTGAACACAACATTTCAAGTTGAATAAATCGGATGCATCTCTTCACAAACCTTCAGGGGCTAAAATCCTCCGACGTCTCACCTCGTCTCCGCTGTTTTGCAGACTGATGAACTTCCCGTCCGTGTCGATCTCGTCGATGCAGACGGGTCCGGTGGCCGAGGCGGAGTGAGCGATGGACACCGAGCTGCTGGCCTCTTGTTCCTCCACGTCCACGCGCTTCCTCTTCCCCTGAGTGGTGCGAACGCTGCGGCTGCTGGAGGCTCGAGACACGGTGACCCGAGAGGACGGGCTGGGAGACAGCTGCAGTCTGAGGGAGGGAATCAGCAAAGTTCAGATCTATGTCACCGAAGAAAGGTCGTTTAATTATTTCTGCTCGAGTCCTCACCTCTCCTCCTCTCCCTCCAGGAGTTTCCTGTAGGCGTTGATCTCCATGTCGAGGGCCAGTTTGACGTCCAGCAGCTGCTCGTACTCGTTGAGCTGCTGCAGCATCTTGCCACGGATCTCGGCCATCTCCATGTCTTTGTCGGCGAGCATCCTGCGGCTCAAGTCTTTCTCCTGAATGAGCGCCGCCTCCAGCTCTGAAATACGATCACGCCAACCACGAGTCTGACAAGAGAGGGGCGGGGAGGGGGAAGTGTTAGAGATGAAATGATGCGCAACTTACAGAGCAGTCAGATACTTCAGGACAGTCCGAATTCATTCTCTGCTTGTTTGTGTACAGGAAACCATGGCAACTGAAATCACGCGTCTTGTGTTTCAGTCAGAGGTGATTATACGGTCCTGAAGGGTTTTTCCTTTTGCAGAATTTTGTAAAAAGCAGCATAACGACAATGTTGTAAAAGCAGAAAATATGATGCTAACCAGCAGATAAATCTAGAGAAGTAATAAGGTAACCAGGATCCATTTAGAGCTTTCTGTTTAGGTCAGTGTGACACCTGAGTGTTCAACTAAAACAGTTGAGTGAGAACTGAGATAAACATGGCTGTGGGTTTAAGGTGTAAATAAATGAAGAGTAGTATGAGTGTGTCACCTCCTTCTGCAGTCCTGCCAGCTGTGCGCTCAGACTCTCGATTCTCAGCGCAGACTCTCTCAGCTCCTCTCGGGCCATGTTGGCTGAGGCTCCGTTCATCTCGGACAGACGGTGAAGATCCTCCAGCTGTGGACAAACATCAAAGAAGAGTGAGAGAGAACATCGAGAGTTTCCACCTCTGAACAGAGAGAAAGAGGAACCGAGACGCTCTGTTCACTTCCTGACACTCAGGAAATCACTCAGAAGACGTGTTTGTATTTTGGTTTTTGTAACATGTGTTACAGAACGTCTCAAGTGTTTGCAAAAAAGGACAGAAGCGTGTGGTGCTGCAGAGTCAACCTGCAGATGATTTAACAAGTTTATCAACACGCTGCAGATGGAATATGAGTGTTTACATGTTTTCATCTATGACGAAGTCACTTCTGCAGGTGGTTTGACCTCCTGACAACCTTCCTTTTCTACACTGCATGAAACCACAAGTTCACACATGAAGCCTGCAAGAGCTTCTGTGATCAGTAATTATGATTTTTGTAAATTTTACAGCAACACCAACAGAGAGCTCTGTTATTGTTTCTTTTTTGGATCCATCAAAACATCCCACGGTCCAATATGAGATACCATAAAAAAACCCTCACACACTTTTCAACACAGCTGTACTTAAACGTTTTATCTCCGTCACATGACTTCATGCAGATTTAAGTATAAAGTCTGTGTTTTTCTGACACCTTGAACCAGCCAATGCAACAGAAGAAGGAAGTGTTCTGCAATAGAAGCAGGGCTGAGACTCTGAAGTGTAATCTGTTCTAAACCCACAGAGCAGGGACGTGATGACGTCTTTTCTTTTTACACTACAGACATTAAGATAGCTGTGTGTGTGGATACCTTGGTGAGGTAGGTGCTCTCCATGTTTTCCTTGTAGATCATGATCTGCTCCTCGTTCTGAGTTCTCATGTCGGTCAGAGCCTGAGACAGTTTGTACTCGTACTCCTCCTTCCGTCCAGAGTCCACCTCCACCAGACGGGTCTCGTACCGGTGCCGGGCCTCCTTCACTTCCTACGACACAAAACATAAAAAGGTCCACACACTCAGAGAGGATACTCATGGTTTTTAATCCTGTCCTGATTAACTCATCTTAACTTTATGCTGCAAACAGTAAAGGGAGAACATCCTCTCCTGTACTAAGACTTCAGCTGCTCACCTCCTCGTGCATGCTCTTGCGGAAGTCCTTCTCCTCGGTCATACTCTGGCAGCGGTTCTCCAGGTCGACACGGAGCAGCATCTCATCAGCCAGGTGCTTCTTAGCCTGAGCCAGACCGGTGTCCAGCTGAAGACACATGAAATGGTTAATACAAGTCCAGGTGTCATGGAAATGAACTCATGAGAAAATAAACCGACAAACTTAACATGCAAACACCTTCAACATGTAACACACAGTTATCACAACAAAGATGATGCACAGCATACAAATAAGAGTTTTAAGTTCTGTCTGCATCTCTCGGTGTAACAGGTACAACAAGGTTAAGTGTTTCGTCATGTCGATGCTCCAGCAGCTCTTTACCTCCTGCAGCTGTTCCTGCATATCTGCCAGCGTGGCCTCCAGGTTCCTCTTCTCAGACAGCGCCGTGCTCAACATCGCGTCTTTAGAGTTCAGCTGAGCCTCCAGGTCCTTCAGCCGGGCCTGAGCGCCGGCCGCCTCAGAGTCCTTCTTACTGTAGCTGAAAGAGAAAGAGAGAGAGGGAGAGGGATGAGTGGATTTGTAGTAACAGTATGTGATGGTAGCGGAGGACTTCAGTTACTCCCGTGTTAATACTTGTCTTTGGGAGTGATGTCCTTAAAGGCACCACGCACAAATGAGTACAAGGACTGATGCACGGAGTATAAAGTTAGAGGCTGTTTAGTGCAGGATAGAATAAGATATTCCCCCTGAATCAAAAAGACATTACAACGTTATTTCAGTGACATCACGATTATTGTCTTGATTCGATATTATCCAATGCATTCGTTTTCCCGTCCAGATGCTTGTTAAAAAACAGCAGGGATAAATTCTTGTACCTGTTTTTTGTTGCCTGCTCCTCCGGGTGATGATACGTCTTTATGTTCATTAAAACCCTTGACGTGTTTGACCACACTCTAAACAAGAACTGACCCCACACACCGGAGGGACAAGACCCGTCTGCTTCTTTCAAACCGGTATGTCATGTTGCAACTTTGTGTTACTCTTCTTTTGTGTTTTTTTTGTTTTCTACTTCTTCTTTGTTAATAGCGGTCAGTCTAACCGGATCAGAATTGATCTAAAATTGTCCACAATGTATTTTGGTTTGCCGAGTGTGGCTAACGTTAGCAGTGTTGCACTGCCACCTTCAGTCCTTGCAGGTTAAAATCCTCATTCCTGTGTTAAATGTGGATACACATCTCTCCGGTGAACATGCCAGTTTAACCTGACATCCTGCATACAACTTTATCTGCATTTTCTAGATCAACATGCTGCCAAACTATTTACAAATGAGATTGTGGCCCTTTCAGAATAGCCACAGTTCAGTAGGAAGTACGTACTATTCAGTATGGAGTTTCAGTAGACTGAATTTTCGTGGTCATTCAGTGGTCATTTTTTAGGTCCACCTCAGTATACTGAACATTTCAGTATGGATACTAACTTCCGGGTTTTATGCAGTATGGATCGGATGCATCCTTTCAGGAAATGAATTGTATTTTACCACCCACAATGCAGTGCGAAATTACACGTAAATCGTCACTTCACGTCACTTCTCCAAATCAAACAAACGAGCGTGGATTAATTGAATCAAATTTTAATCTAGAGTTAAAGTCCCGACTGAAATCACTACTTTTAATTAACAACAGACAATATAACAAATGTATACATTATTATAAAACCTTTCTCCCTCTATTTAAATAATGATTTCACTATTTAAATGTGTCTTTATTGGTTTATTTTATATTCCGTATATTACTGTCTTTCACTTGTACTTTCCTTTATGTACTGTATGTTATTTAGTTATTTAATCTGCCTTTGACTTGATTTACATTGTGATATTGTTTTTTCTTACCTGACTGTATATGCGCATTACTCCTTTTGAATAAAGCTAAACAAAAAAAAACAAACGGGTGGATGCGGCCGGTTTGAGTAACTTGAATGACGTCACTTCCATACTGAATGAATCAGATGAAGTAGGAACAAATATCTGCCTACTGTGCACTCCTACTGAATAGTAGGTACTAACAGTATACAGCACAGATAGTACGTACTGACTACTGACTACTGACAGATTGAGTAGGTACTTGGCAATTCGGATGCAGCCTCTAAGTCTGATGGAGAATTATTTACGATTAACCATGCAGCCCTACAACAAACTATCAACCAAAGAGGAGAAAACTCTCCAGCATCCGACTGATCGAACGGAAACAGTTGCATTTATTCATGTACAAATAGATGAAGATGTGTCATTGATACACAAAGCAGCATAGAGCCGCTGCTTTGCCTCCAGGTCTGTTTCCTTCAGTCTGCACCATCATGTATAGATGTTCTATACTCTGTTAGCATGACATTTAAGGGTTTGTTACTGAGGGAAGAATTCCTTTTTGTCAGCTTTCAGTAAACAGTATATATAAATAGAGTAGACTGGTGTGTGCCTGAGGGGTCAGAAAGATCAAACTGGTTCCTTGTTCAACCAGTTTAAAGTCAACAGAGTCCTCTGGTGGCCAGAACGGCTCAAGGCAGAAGAAGAGAACAGCTTCTTATTTTTGTCATAAATTAAACTGTTAATCACATTTTATATGATGGGATTTTGCACATTATCTAAGATGTTTCCTGTGATTCCTGTTTCCTGATGTTTTCCCTGATTTTGTGGTTCAAAGTTAATCCAGTTTGTCCCTGAACACTTTGGTTCAAAAACACATCAACAAATACAAACAAGAGCTGCATATTTTCACTTTCAAAAACATGCCGTGCTTCCGTTTCCTGGCTCTGCGTGGGGGTTAACTGAGTCAACAGTGCGACTGTGTCAGTGGGCTTGTGAGTATAAATCAGTCTGTTATTGGAGCTGGGCTGGGACGGCCTCTGCGTTAGGTCGGGCGGAGGAGGAGGACAGCGGCTGAAGTGGACAAACTATGAGAGGAATGTACTGAGGTATGTCTGCTGGCTCCCATTTTACTGAGAAACATTAGATGGGCGGGAAGCTGCTCATCACGAGATCTCAGAGCACAACATGAACGCTCCCAGTTAGACCAGAACAGTGCAGGAACTATTCTGCAGATACTTCAGGAAGTTATTATCATACAGCTCACGTCGAATCCCTGCAGAACACAGAATCCAGCACTTCCTGTTTGTTTTTAAACAGAAGCTTTTACCACAAACACTTAAAGTAAACTTTGTTCAAATAAAGCCCGACGTCTTCAGGAGTTCCTGCTCGTGAAATGAAGAGTCTGAAACAGAAGCAGCTCTTTGACGACACGTTGTCTGCTGGCTTCTAAAGATTTAGTGATCTATGGTTATTCCACATTTATACTAGCAGACTCTGAGTGCAGGTTTCACACCCGACATGAGCACGTGCGCACGCTGCAGCTTCTTAAAACACGACCTGCATTTCGTTTGGGACTCGATGTTTAAGGCTGAAAATCTGCAGCTGTAAAGCTACATTTATCTCAGGATGTCCTGATCAGAACTCTAAAGAACCTTTTCAGGCTGCTTTTTTTCTAAAACTGGGTTTTAACTAAGCTCAGACATCATCACATCTTTGTACATTCACAACACAGCGGGAGCTCAACACACACAATCAGACATGCACGCACACACACAGCATTGTCCTCCCCTGCTGGCTCAGCTGAAACCGTCACTACCTCTGTCACTACCTCTGTCACTACCTCTGTCACTACCTCTGTCACTACCTCTGTAAACGGTTCGGGGGCCCACATCGTCCCTACATTAAGCTTACACAACATTGAGATTGAATACGAAACATCACAGGTACGTAGATATAGCGGCTGAAGCGGCGGTCTGAACAGGGTTAAAGACAAGAATCAAGTGGATTAAAGCTTCTCCTAACAACTACCGGTAACCAATCTGTTTTTATATACGAGGACTTGTGTTGTTTTTTTTTAACACCAGGGTGTTTCTACTGTCGACACAACAACTCTATCTTCACCACTCTGCTGTGCGCCGTCCGTGTAAGCCCCGCCCACAGCTAACAAAACACACTATAATGAAACATGGACCGTGGAAAACTGTTTTCCTTGAAGCTTTGCAGAGCTGTGTGCAGTATGAACACCGGGTTTATCTATGAATGTTATGTATTCTCAGCATGCACGGTACAGTTATTATTACATACTGAGCAGGTGTTATACTTTGACAAATTAATAACTACACAATAAATTACTTCTACACAACGAGTGCATAACGACAAACTGTCAATGAATCGTCTCAGCTGTGGTTTGATCTGAAGGTATTTAAAAATGCCGCAACAGTGACTGAAGTTATCCACGCACAATCAAGATACGAGGTGTGTGTGTGTGTTTGGGGGGTAAAATGATTATAAAGTGGGGTTAAGGGCTGCTTTAACTGGCCGACAGACCACAGACTCAAACAGGCGTCCTGCCACCTGTGATCTGCTGTCAGAGAGTGCACACACACACACAGTACTTCCTCTGTTCCAACAACACACCACCTGACACACCACGTGTGTGTATTTTTCCTTGAGGATCTGGTAAGTTGATTTAGCAACAACGTTGAAATGCTACATCACTTTTCACCGTTATGAGGCGTTTTACACTCTAGTGAAATCACACTCGGCTTTAAGTGAAGCTTTAAAGTGTTTGAAATTGACACTGCTGCGTGTTTACAAAAAGAGAAGACGCATAATTTGACTCACACTTTGTTTTTAGTTAAGGTAACGTGAATTTGTGGGTGAAGAAGCCATTTAATCAGCTCACATTGTCCATTCATCCACTTCAGGACAACAGCTGTGAGCTGCAGCTGTTAGCTTCTGTCACATATACGTGAACACACACCGCACACACAAACACACACGCACAGACAGACACATGCACACACAGCAGGTTTCAGCGGCTGGGTGGCATGAAAGCCTTTCTTTTCAACACAAACGTCCATGTCTGCAGTGTGTCAGGATGTATGTTAAACGTATCACAGTGGATATTTTAGTCTTCAGTTTGGTTAAGAAACAATAAGTGAGCGGGATCGTGTTTGCGATGCATAATTCTTTCTTTGGCTCAAAATATATACATTAAAATCCTAACATTGTGACAAAACCTAAACCAAATAACTAATAAATAAATAAACCATAATACTCTAATAATCCACAGCGTTAGAATAACCCCTAAACAGAATATAAACCTAGGCATACATGCAAAAAGATACCAATCTAAGCATGAAGATATAATGCACAAGGAGAAATATGCAAATTTGCAATAATATTCACAATAAAAAAACAATCTACAGGATATTACAATAAGACATATAGCGGTTTATGTACATATTTAGGAATATGTACCCATGTTAATCCAGACTATGAATATGTAAAAATATGCGTATTAATAAGTGTGACTATGTACAGACATGTGCATCACCACTTGTAATTAAATTATAAAGAAAGAAAAGGGTGTATACAGAAGTAAATATTAGATAATTAAGTCCACAGGTCAGACAGGGTTCAGTATTGTTTATTTCTATTATATAAAAACAATTAGCAAATCAACTCTTCAACATGTGTGTATAAAATGTTAAAACGTCAAAAAAAACCTCAATAAAATACTGTCCTATCCCCCTAAATAAACAGAAAACACGTATTTTTGGCACCTGTGTTCTCGCCTTTTGTTCTGACCGGACTACAACAGCGGACCCTGAAGGCATCATGTCACCTTCAGGGCAGTCAGACACGATAATTCACACTGGGGTTTTTGTTACGTATTCACTTTTCTTCTTCTTATTTATGCTTGTATAGTTAACTTTTATGACTATTATATGACAGCAGGTAAGACTTTAAACGCGGTTTTATTGTGAGTTTCCTCTTTGAGCTGCACACAGACAAAGGTGGGCGGGTAACGGCTGTCAATCACTCAAAATAACGTTTATTATTTTACTATTAGGAAATGAAAAATGGTTGATTTAGAGATTTAGAGCGCTAAAGGATTATATTGTTAAATTTAAAAGTACTTTATTGATAGGCAGAGTTTGAGTGACGCTCTCAGCAGGGTAGAAACGTAACGTGACGTAAAGCTTCACGAGCGGCTCGAAACTCAAAGTGTAGCTTTGAGTTTCATGTGTGATTAACTTTAGAGGCTTACTTCTGCAGGAGCTGCTCATGGTCAGCTCTGATCTTGCCCAGCTCGATCTGCAGCCAGGCCCGCTCCTTAGAGGACTCATCCAGGCTCCTCCTGGCGTCAGCGAGCTCGGTCTCATACAGAGCCTTCAGACCGGACACCTCCCGGCTCCTCACGTCCTCCTTCTCGCTGATCTGCAGGTGGAGCACGTCGTTTTCGGACTCCAAGCTGCGGACTTTATCGATGTAGACGGCCAGGCGGTCGTTGAGGTCCCGCAGGTCGTGTTTCTCCTGGAGTCTGGTGATCCTCGTCGGGCTCAGCGGTGTGCCGCCGCCACACGTGCTCCTCTGACCGGTCGGCGTCGCGGTCGCCATTGCAGCAAAAGTCGCTCAAAACTCGGTAACAAAATACCGGAGACGAACCCGAACTCAGGTATCACCTCTGTGGGTGTAACGATTCAGATTTTACAGCCCACACTTCCGTAAACTCCTCTGGAAGTGTCTCCTGTCCTTTCTTCGCGGAATGAAAGAGGGGTTTGGCTTCCCAATCCCAATATGGCGGCTCATTGAAACATTTACGTTAGACTCAACTGACCAATGGAGCAGCTCGACGCAATGCGTTCTTTGAACTTTGACTTATAGGTTCAATCGATAATGTAACCGGCGTACGCCATAAATCTCCCGGGCGGGCGGAGTTAATTTTCGACATTCTAGTTTTTGCATCTAGCTCCGCGTGTTCAACCTGGGATGTTGCGGTGTTCACAACAAGCGCTTCTTAGAGAAATAACGCCTCAGCTTGAATTTATTTGATTAAATCATATCTCCCGGTTAAACAGCGGAGGAAACAAAAGACACCAATGAAAACCATAACTTTAAGTCGACGTTTAAGGATTATACATACTTAATTTGTTTATTATTTTAGGTACATGCTATTTCCACACAGCCAAATTTATTCCCTTCAACCTTTTATTCATAGTTTTTCGGCGGATTTCAGCTCCTCCCGCCTGGACGTCGGTACACAGTACCATCCATAGACTGCAAATAATAACGTTTAATACAGTGTATGCTTTAAAGTACCATTTATAGACTGTTAAAAACAAAATTTGATTCAAAAGTATTTGATTCATATTCCTATTATATTTATTACATAGGGCCATATTATGCTTAGCCCATATACTTTTTTACTTGGCCTACCTATTCTAGGCTACTTATGTTTTCTATTAACTAATGAGTTAAAGTTCAATGGGGGGAAAGCCACTTCCTTTAGGTACAGCAGACTGAGTCCACACACCAGAAGCTTTTCTGAGTCTTATTTAATCAAATATATCACCACATGTAACATCTCGGGGCCCTGGCCCTTCATCAGACATAGTATACTTTATTTTGGGCTGTTACACATAAATGATCCTTAAAGTGAAGCTGCTTATTTGTCCCTGCGATCATGGTGTCCCACAAGCCAGCCGAGCCGAGACAAATATGACTTATCGGCCAACAAAAAGAGGCTAAATTAAGCTTTTTGTTTGTTTGGGAGTCCTCCAGCTAAGTCCTGTACGGTCTGGAGCTGATGAATTGAGTCCTGGCGAGTATGAAGGAGTACAAACATGAGTCCTGGCGAGTATGAAGGAGTACAAACATGTCTATGTCTCTGTGCAAAATAAGTTAAACTCTTGTTAAAACTATGCCTAAGGCATTAGAAACATGATTGCACCAGTTTTGATGAATCAGATGTTATGATGTAAAAAGGAACCAGCAGGGTGGTGGCTCAGTCCCATATATGGAGGCTATAGTCCTCAACGCGGGCGGCCCGGGTTCAAATCCAACTTGTGGCTCCTTTCCCGCATGTCAATCGCCACTCTCTCTCTATCTGATTTCCATCTCTAGCCACTGTCCTATCTCTCCAATAAAGGCACAAAAAGCCCAAAAATAAATCTAAAAAAAAAAAAGGAACCAGCAGGGGGCAGGATTTGTTTTGCAATGAGCTGGGACCAAACTTTACATCTTTACATGTGTAAAAGGATTTTTAACAATTCATGATTCTGCATTTTAAGACGTGAAGGTTGTTTATTCTTTCATTCACACATCAGAAGACGAGGAGACTTTTTCTTGTTGACACATTTTGAATTGTTGTCTTAAATCGTCTGAAAAGCAGCCTGACACTCTTCAACATGTCGATATAGACTATATGAAACCACAGAAAAGATCATTTAACATGAGTAGACCCTTCAGAGATATCATCCCTCTTCAGAGAATAAATGTACATACCAAACGTCAGCAGGCTGCAGATCCATCATCTCTCTGTGATCAACAAACTTTAAACGGTCCTCTCAGCGACTCGCAGCTCAGTGAGAGTCGGGAGTGAGCAGGGACTTAATCTCATCAGGGACACAAAGGGGTCGTCATTTCTCTGAAAGAAGCCACACTGATTGATTTAAAATGTTTCTCTCAACCAGTTGATCGATGGCTGTTATCAGAGCTGGGATCATTCTCCTCTCACCAAAAGAACTTTTGTTTGAATTTGATTTATTTTAGAGTTCAGCAGCTCAAAACACATCTTAGAAAGGTGAAATCATTCGTTATGTGAAAGTCTTTTTGAGCTCATTGAAATATTTCACTTCTGTAAACGGTGACTGAAAGATTCAAGGTGACCCCATGACCTATCGTATCGATCTGAAGGCCGGCCCTCATTGGGTCGACGAAGAATGCAGAACAAAACACATCTTAAAAATGTCAAATCAGGCCTAGCGGTTATGTTCCAATGTACAGAGGCTGAAGTCCTCTTCGCAGGGGCCTTGGGTTCAAATCCGACCTCTGCCCTTTGCTGAACGTCACCCCATCTCTCTCCTCTCATCACTTCCAGTCTCGATTAAGATTAAACCTCATCTAATGGTGACCTGTATCAATCTTCAGGCTGACCCTCATTGGGTCAACGGAGAACGCCGCCCAGTATTTGTTTATGTACATGCAGGACAGTCAGTTGTCGCGTCCCTCCTTACCTGATGACTCTCCTGTCTATAGACTTTTCAAGCCTTAGAGAAGGAAATGAAACGGTTTGAAAAAGTGAACTCATTGAAATGGACTTGGTTTGCAAGTATGAACATTTATTACAAGTCTATGTTTTTACTTTTCACTGTGTTTATAGTTCTTCTGTTATTTGTATTTGCAGGGCACCTTTTGGAAAATAGACCTCGGTCTCAGTGGGTCGTCCCTGCTAAAATAAAGGATACATAAAAAATTAAATGGTGTAGTCGTTTAGTTTGGTTTCATATCATGTCGCATCGTATCATATCATGTTAAGACTCCCTTAAAAATACCAGAGAGACTGAAGCACTGATTTGGGATTAATTTATTCGCTGTAACACAACCTGGATGGTGTTTTTGTTTTTCTAAATATCCAGCTCTCGAAGCAGACACACACAGAACAGCAGCTCGCTCACACAGCTCAACCATGGCCCTGCTAATGTATAAACATGAAGCTCTTCTTTAGATTTTCAAACAGTTCCTGGTCTTTTTCTACAAAGTGTGGGAAGAACAGGATGTGGAGGATATCAGTGTTTCCATAACAACAGATGCACAACAATCCTGCAGATGATCACAGTAAACCAGATTTAACGCTGATTCCAGGAGAAAACTTTGTAGGTCAAGAAAACATCCGCCCGCAAAGAACCTTACTGCAGACCTGGCTATGCGGTTACTGCAGTGCATCATGGATAAAAAAAAGAAGAAGCTAATTAAAGATGCAGCCCGTGCTAACATCAGGGCATATATGCTCAACAGCATTCATGTCAAAGGGGCTCGAAGCAGAATGTAGAATTATTCATGTGCATGCAGGTTTTGATTTCATCTCTAATGCAGGAAAGAAGCGTGAATGTGGAGGTGGTTTTTAATTTGCACCCTTTCACATCTTAAAGGTCACATATTCTCCTTATCTTCAACTAGTTTAAATAAGTCTCAGAGCTCCTCAAAACATGTGTGTGAAGTTTCTTGTTCTAAATCCACTCTGATCCTGTATTTGATCATGTCTATAAACCCCTCTATTTCAGCCCTGCTCAGAACAGGCTGTTTCTGTGTCTGTACCTTTAAATATGTAAATGAGCTGTGTCTGACCCCGCCCCCTCCCTGGAAGGGCTTGGGTGTACTCGGGCTTTCTCTCCCCATGTCCTATTGTTTACGGTGAGAAGGCAGACTCAGAGGGCAGAACAAACATCTAGCTGTGGGAGTGTCACCCACCCTGGGGGAGGGGTTACTGCTCTTTGTGATGTCATGAAGGGAAAATCTCCAAACTTCTGAAGCTGCATCTGAACTCTGCTGAGCTGGAATGGAGGGGAACAGGAGGGTCGCAGCGATCGCACTGAAAAGACTGACTGACTGCGGAGGAGAGAGAACAGATTTTAAAATCTGACCGCAGCAGGATGATTGGTGGAGAGAGGGTGTGGCAGAATCTGGTTGGGTTATTACTTAAAGAATAAACGCCCAGAATAAGCTGATCACCAGAACAGGGGGACGGAGGGAGTGGAAGAGAGGGAGGGGCTAAGCTTCCTGCTTGAACTTACGCTGAGCTCCATATCAATCATGAAGGAAATCCCGTAGTAAGAGCCCGAGCGTGCACGACGCACCGTGAAACTGAAGGAGTTACTTTAACTATTGTTATTTGCTGTTGCAGAGAATGAGTTTATATTTCCAGTTTTACCTGAACGCAACATGACTGATCTGATATTTATGCACTGAATGAGGGTGGACCCGTTCTGAACCATCAGTAATTCAGGGCTCGTGTTTGTGTTTTGGGGGCGGGGGGGGGTGCGGTGGCTTTGGCAGTTTTTCGGCTGAATACAAAACCTGACTACCTCACTTATTCCCTCCTCATGTTCATGTTTCTAATTTATATCCTAACTGAGACACTGAGACTGTGGCTCAGTTTTTAGAATGTGTGAATAAACCTTTCTTTACCTCCCAATGGGTCATGATCTCGATCTCTCTGGTTTGTTGGTCGCTGTATTTCATGTGGCAGGATTTAGTTTTTACAAATGTTCGGGCAGTCTAGTTTATTTTTCTGTTATAATGAAAATAACTTTATTTGTAATAAAAACAAAATAAATGTCCACACACGCTCAGCTCTTAAAACGATATTTGTCCACATGAAAACGCAAAACGCACCGTTACAGCTGTCATGAGCACGTCAAGTCAAAACGATGTTCTTGACGCGCTTAAGTTTTCTTCATCTGCAATGACCGTTTCATTCACAAAGTTGTCCCACCAACTCGAAGTCCAACTGGGTCTCTTTCAAAACCGTTAGAGGCGGGGTTTTTTTGTTGTTGTATGAAGCAGCAGTGACTTCCGTCGTCCATTCAGGCATCCAGTCCAGTTAGCAACGTTAGCACCAGCGCTAGTTTGGTTACGTCTGCCATTGCACTAATCTCATGTAAACTAAAGAGACAGCGTCACACGATAACGTCACACGGAGGAGAAACCGGTGCACAGTGTGACGTTACAAGAACTAAACTCAGAAACACCTTAAAAAGAGTTTCTGAACATCTTCACCCACGTTCAGGTTCAGGTGCGTTCACTGTGACCTAAAACGCCTTTTGCGTACGAAAGGTCAAAAGCTCAGAAAAAGCTCAGTTTTCAAAAATACCCGCCTACATGAGGACGAGGCCTCTTGTGTTAAATCGCTCTCTAAGCGTGAAGTTTTGGCAGCTTTTCACTTCACAGAGTGCTCAGAGACACACTGAAGGCTGTGACAAAAAGAAAATGGCTACCCTGTTCAGCCATAGGCCCAAAGGTCGTCGGTCTCCGTTTGAGTGTGAGCGGCAGGAAACTCAGCAAATGTGCAAAGAGAAGGTTTGATCCTCACATCAGTAAGAAGTGTGTTCAGCTCCACCAGAGGTTTTCAGGTGAATGTGTCCGTCATCATTCTTTCAAAGCGTTTGAATCATTCTAAGAGTGATGGACCCTCGGGCTGGGTATCAAACCTCCTTACGATCCTGAATACATCGTAAACATGTCGCTCGCTCTGAACACAGAAACGCGCTGAAGAGGTGCGTCTTATTTTAACTAATAATAAGACTGCAGACACTTACCATAGACAGTATGCACACGACCACGGGGATCTCTGTGCACGTTATGAAACTGCGTCATCATCAGAGCTGTCGGCATTAACGAGTTCATGATTAACACTAGAAAGACCAAGGCAGTCATTTTGACTGTTTTTTTAATTTTGCAATGTAATAACTTACTTAAAATAAAACCTATGTAACTACAGGACCATGCCTTTTCCTAAATGTGTCTATATTTTATTCTAGCATTGTTATTTTATCAAAAACACAAAAGAGTTTTGAGTATTTCTACCTTGAAAGTCCATAGCGGTCATATTGACTGCATGCATTATAGCCAGTGTATCATTTCGGTATTCCCTACTTTTTCCCACTCTTGAAGGTAGAGGTGGGCGATATGGGAAAAATATCATATCACGATTTTTTTTTGGCAAAATCACGATCACGATTTTTTTCATACTGTTCTTTAGACAAATTTGTAAGTTACTGACCTGTTCAACCAAACTTATTTCCCTGTACAATGTTTTTAAATGCACAAAAACTGTGCTGACAAGTTTAATCTATTTGAAAAACATCTTTGTAGGAGGTCTGGAGGTCTCTCACCCAGAACATCTTTAGCAACAGAAATGTATTTCCCTCAATTTGATCAATATTTATGCACAATTTGAAGGTTTTCCTCACCACTTTGAAATGATGATTTAGTTATGTGTCCTCTTTTTATGTTCATCAGGAACATTTTCACGCAGTGATGCATTCATTTAAAAACGTGTAGACTTCAAGTTCTTGTGTTTCTGTTCTATTTTAGCCCTGCAGAGCTCCTCCAGCTGTAGCTTCATACAGGCTCTGCAGCCTTTGTTGTTTTTTATGACATCACTGGACTAACTTTAGTTTAGTTTGTATAAAATCAAACATAATACAGGATGTGTTCATTCTGTGACACATGATCAAAGTAAGTTTTACTGACAGAAGAGTTTAATTCATAGAGGGGGCGAGACATTGTTGATTGACAGACAGACAGTCACCATGGTTACTCACTCTCACCTGCCTGCTGCTTTGTAACATCGTTTAGTGTAATCCCTGTAGGTTCAGTTATCACAACAGGTGAGTTTCAGGTGGAGAGGCTTGATAAGTAACTTTTAAAAACTGAGAGAGAGCAGAAAACACCGACAGCAACATTTTAAACACCGGGGTTTTATCTCCACTGACTGTCTGAGCTCCGCTCTGTCTGTCTTTGACTGTTAACGTCTCTCCGTGTCGCTATCCGAGATGTAGACTAATCTTAACTGTGCACACTATGCAGATAAGTCAACTGTTGCTCACAGCGTGTTGGTTTGGAAAAATATCAGAACAGTTGCATATAACCGAGATGAAGTTGTTTTTGCGAACTTTACTTTGAAGTTTCGTTTTCACCGCGGCGGAGCAGAAGGGGAGGAGACGAGTCTGTGTCAGAGCATAAACTGCAGAATGGTAAAATAAACACATTAGTCCGGTTCTACGATCTCTCTGCTTTGGCAGATCGTCAGCAAGTTAAAATCCTTCACGATCTAAGATCGTTATATCGCCCACCCCTACTTGAAGGTGCGCATCGCTGTTGCCTAGCAACTATTGTTTACTATTGTTTTAGCCAAAGAGGAAAGAAAGCTTACCCGCCTAAAACCATATAGAAAGAATAGGAGACATACATTTGAATTAATCAACATTGAAAAGGCAGAATAGAGTAAATTAGGATCTGATTTAGAACAGAATAGAAATGTCAGGAAGGAGGAGGATTGCTGCCACAGAGGCTCCAGAGCCTTGATGAGGCAGAGTCTGATGGAGGCACAGGTTCGGATACGGAAAGTGATGTCTCCTGGTCTCTCTTCATCTGATACTGGCTCTGAGATTGAACCTGAGAATGATACAGAGATCATTCCCATTCGCAAAAAACGCCGGCTGCTGTTTCCTAGTTGTCGATAAACTATTCAAATTTCAAATTCATTAGAATTTAATGTTTGTGTCCTGAAGTTTATTATACCTTTCACAACATTACAGATCCATTTATTCTTATATTTGATATTGATTATTGAAATGATATGCAAAAAATTTGTAAACAGTCAAAATGACCGCTATGGCCTTTCTAGTAGTGATGGAATGCCGGTAGTTCTAGTGTTAAGTAAAGTCTGAAAGGAATTCATAACTTGATGTTAATTTGTCCCTTCAGGCTCACCGTAGATAGTCGTCCTCAGTGTCTCCCTGTAGTCTCAGTGATTTAAAAGAAGGACACTGCTGCATCTTTGAATGTCATATTTCACTTTAACAAACTCTCAGACAGCTCAGCTGACGAGTCCAAAGTAATATCCACCTTATGACATCACACACTGTTTGACCTCAGTTCGGGATCCCTGACCACTTCCTGTTTCTGTGCTTAACTTCATGTCATAACCTTCCATCTACAGGAAGGGCCTTACTTTATTTCAAAATAAAAGCACACAGGACGTAAAGTACTCTCAGCTTAAAACAGAACAAAAATTCAAAATAAAAACCTAACAGTTTTTATTTTTAAAATGCAAAATTATAAAAATGTCAAAGATGAGATTGAAAATCTGATTAATCGCAATTAAAAAATGTTTAATCATTTGAGAGAATTAATTTAGTTTCCTTTTCACCCGTTCTTGTTCTTCCTAGCTTCTTTGTTGATATGAATGTTGAACTACTTATAAGATTCATATGAAGGCAAAAATTCTCATCTTAGCGTCGGACTCTGTTGCCTCTCTTATTTTTAGGTCATGTCTCGCCTCCTGAGACCCCTCCCCCCCTCGTCCGAGAGGAACAGTCGTGCGCTGTGAGGTGCATGTGTGAACAAGCAATTTGGGCAGATTTCAGGGGCAGCCTGCCTGAACTTTTCTAGATATTTTCAGGAGTGCATGTGTGAAAACGGCTAGAATCAGATTTTAGGTGATGAGAGGAGACAGAACGCTAGAGTCACTCAAGACATCATAAAACGCAAGAAGCAGTTTCCTCTTTGTTTTCTTAACCCTTTACCTTCATTTATCTCCTATTCTTGTATATATATATATATATATATATATATATATATATATATGTTAATGTTTGTTAATACTGATTCTATGTAGGTTTCACAGTTTTGCTGCAAAGAAAACGTCCCCTTAGGGTTGATAAAGTTGAAAGTTGAAAGTTTATAGGAAGGAAGGAGGAGGTGACCAACAGTAATCTGAGCAGATGTTCTTACTTTAAAGATGGCTGCCTTAACTTGGATTCCTGCTAACAAGAAGACGACGACACACTCGTAGAAATAAGCTACAGATTCATCATGGGAGACTGGAGATAACACTTTACTCTGGATGGCAGTGACGTCTACTGTTACCGACTCGCTGCATCTCCTTGTTAAAGTCTGGTTCTCTTTCATTTCAAATAATCTGCTGTGCTCCTGAATGCTGCGTTCTCCCCTAAAGATATCGAGCGCCATCTGTGACACCTGTAATATCACAACGTTTACGAGCAGGTGGGGAACTTCCTTCACTCAGGCTTCACTCCTCTACAGTTTGTACTTTGTAGAAAAAAATGTGTTGCTGACATTTCCAGCTGATGTAGTTGGCCTGAACACACCGCAAACCAACCATCCAATCAGCAGATAGTACAGGTAAAAGGTATTTTTTCTCTGCATGTGCGCGTCATTGAACAGGTCGTGTTAGTATCAAGATGGCAGCGTACGCTTAATCACAGTCATGGAGGCCAGAGAGAAGTCCTCTTGGTGCATGTGGATTAGATTTAGAGTCTCACTTTAAGCTTTTTTTAAAATCTGCTCAGTTAGTGAGAATAAAACACCATGAAGGCAGCGTGACATGAAGCCGCACACAGACCGGCGTTCTGCCTCCTGCTGCTTCCTTTATAACACACTGCTCGTATTAAAGTGTGTGTTGATGAATAAGTCGGCAGTGTTCTTGGATGAGTGTGGGTTTTATCTGCATCACTCTAAGCCAGGGTGTAGTCAAACTGGCCCTTCTCCAGCCCGTCCAGGCCGTCAGCCCAGGTGGAGGTGGGCATGCTCCTGTACGGGTCCAGCAGGATACGGAAACACCGCACGATGAGGATGAGGAGGAACACAAAGAGGAAGAAGACCAAGGCGAAAGTTGTCTTCTGCTCCAGGGACATGGCAGCGATGGCCGAATCCGACGAGGAGGAGGAGGCGGACGAAGAGGAGGAGGAGGAGGAGAGGGCGACGAAGTGTCCCCCGGCAGAGTACAGCAGAGAGGAGAGGGCAGAGGTGAAGGGCTCTCCCTCCATCATCCAGGAAGAGCAGAGAGAGGAGGGGGCAGGACAGCAGCTCTGCAGCTCCCACAGGGGGCGCTGTGGCATCGTCTTCACATCGGCCCGGCCCCTTCAGATGGACCTCATTGTCTGCAGGGACAGAAGACAGAGGACAGGTCTTAACAGACAGAATCACAGGTAAAAGTCCTGTAAAGCAGCATCTCAACTCAGAGCGTCCTCCAAAGGACCCAGCCTGCAGGGACCACTCAGGCCAGTCTGGATCTGGTCTACACAGGATTTCCTGTTTGCAGCATCAGCTGTTCTCTTATTCATTCTTTACCTCAAAGAAACCCTGTTCTAGCTTGCATTAGATAAGCTGAAACAGAATCCTTATAGCTAACATTACCTGCTAACATGAAGAAATCTGCAAACTTCTGCTCGCCCTCCTGCTCAGACGGACCGTTTATAAATGACAATAACGTGAAGTAATCTGTTTGTACTACTCATATCTGAGAGCTTTCTTTAATAAATGAACTCTTTGATTTTTAAACTGTAGCCTCAGGGCTCAGAGTGTTTCTCTCTCATCACACAAACGCTTTACCCACTGATCCTCAGCCAGCGTTTTATCAGAGATGAAACTCGACATGTAGTCCATTTCAATAGGAGTTGTGCAATCGTGCAGTTCCTCGAGTGTCCACTAGAGGCTGGCTGCAGAAGCACAGGAAGTCACATACACAGCCATTCTAAAAAGCCTGAAAAAAAAAAACTCTCTGTGTGTGTTTTTATGAGCGCAATCCTTCAAGCTCTGCATATGAAAGTGAGTGAGAAGAATCTGACACACAAGCTTCGTCTGTCAGTTTGGAGGTATTCAGATTGAGCAATGAGAGCCTGACAGGTTGAAGCACTGAAATGTAAACAGGACGCACGCAGAGACTCGTCTTCAGACTGCA
Organism: Labrus bergylta; assembly: GCF_963930695.1. NCBI lineage: Eukaryota > Metazoa > Chordata > Actinopteri > Labriformes > Labridae > Labrus > Labrus bergylta. Next base: position 7,759,884 of record NC_089211.1, on the reverse strand, counting down.
TCACAGATCTGAAGACGTGCTGCAGAAAACAAAGCAGCCGCCTCTTCTGTGAGACGAAAAGGATCACAACACGAGCAACAGTAGGAGAGAGAGAGTGAAGCATGAAGAGTTCTGGAAGTGAGTTTGAAGCCAGTTTATTTTTAGAGGTAGCATTAGCTTGCCCCAGGATTCTACACAGTTTCTTGTCGTTCTCCGAGATCTTACAACATTCGAGAAGATCCCACAAATCCAAAACAAATAGGGAACAGTTGTCAGAATTCAGTCGTTTCCCGGTCTTCTTGTGTTTGTGAGGCTTGAATCAGAAAACGTCTTTTTCACATGCTTCAGAGCAGGACAGTACAAGTTTAAAATTGGCATCATTGAAACACACACTTCAGCACTTTCCCCACCTAGAATAATATTTCACTCTCCTTCATCCAGCTAAATGTCTCATCTCTTCCTCGCCTGACCCTCCCGCTCGCTGCAGCTGCTTTTTAATTCAGAGGTTGTTTTCCCTGAAGGACGCCATCTTCATCTCACCTGAAGGCCGGAACAAACGAGCTCCAGTCGGAATAAAAATGAGCTTCAGAGTTGTTACTTTTTTGAACTCCAGTGAAATGTCAAATGAATATATATATATATATATCTGTTTGTCTCAGCAGAAAGTTTAATTGAAGCAGAGGGGACAGAGTTCAGCATCAGTGGTTTAAGACATGAAGACTCTCTGAGGCGAGCCTCCAGTGAGAATCACAACAACAAGATTTATTCATGCACGGCACGCAGATGTCAGACAACTATTTTCTAGACGGGAAACAAACAAAAATCCAGACGGGTCGAGATCTGTCAAACAGGTCATGTTCAGACTCAGAGGGTCGAGACATGAATATCAATATGTTCCTGCTTGAGGTCCAGGTTGTGCCTGAGACTCTCTTAGCCTCCAGACTAAACGCCTCTTTGTTAGTCCTCCATGATTCTTCTGGAAAGAAAATAGAAAACCATCCAGCCATTGTTGTGGGGGGCTGGAACCAATCCCAGCTGTCATTGGTTGAGAGGCGTTACATCCTGGACTGTTCACCTGTCAATCACAGGGCTGACCAATAGAGACAGACAACCAGCCACACTCACATTCACACCTACGGCCAATTTAGAGTCAGTTAACCTAACGAGCATGTGTTTGGACTGTCAAGGTTCCTCAAAATAGTTTCCAGAATCACCCGACATGAGAAGAATGCAGGAGGACAATGACTTTAAATCTATAATATGACATTTTTACATTTCCTTGTACTCCTCAAACCTGCATTCTTTCTAATGTCCACCAGGGGGCAACTCGACTAGTTGCAAAAATAAGTCTGATTGTATGAATGTTTGTTATAAAATGGTCTAATTCTCAGTTGACTTACCCTCTTGACACTGATGATTTCAGAAAACGGTGCCCTTGTGCCGTGCTTTGGTTGTTTGTATTAAAATGAAATAAATATATTTGATTTTTCATTGGTCAAGAAGGTTTCTGTCATCCATCATCTGGATTTAAAGGTCACATGTTATAGCCTACGTAATCCTCTTCACCATGTTTCTCTAACTCTAATATGTGTCCCTAGTCTGTCTACAAACCCCCCAATCATGAGAAAAGTCCATCCTCTTCGTCTTCTGCCTGCTCCACTTTTCAGAAAATGTGTGCTCAAACAGGACGTTTGGAGATTTCCCCTTCATGACATCACAAAGGGCAGTAACCCCTCCCCCAGGTGGGTGACACTCCCACAGCTAGGTGTTTGTTCTGCCCTCTGAGTCTGCCTTCTCACCGTAAACAATAGGACATGGAGAGAGAAAGCCAGAGTACACCCAAGCCCTTCCAGAGAGGAGGCGTGGTCAGACACAGCTCATTTACATATTTAAAGGTACAGACACAGAAACAGCCTGTTCTGAGCAGGGCTGAAATAGAGGGCTTTATAGTCATGATCAAATACAGGATCAGAGTGGATTTAGAACAAGAAACTTCACACACATGTTTTGAGGAGTGCTGAGACTTATTTAAACTGGTTGAAGACGAGGAGGGCCTTTAAATTATCAGAGAAACAAGCAGATGCTCCTGACATCATGTTTTTAACACCAAACTCTTTTTCTGAGTTTATTTCCCCCACTGGTTGTCATCATCTTCACACGTTTTTAAAAAGCATAAAAAATATGTAATAGGAAAATTGAGTGCTTGCTGATAAACTTTAGCTAATGAACCATCTGGTCTCCGCCTTCTGTCATTAACAGGACCTGCTCAAACTAGCAGCATTATCAATTTAAATATGTTAAATATTTATAGAAACAGTCTTTAAACTACTTCATACTACCAGCACATATTCATTATTCTGAATATAACTGATAACGCTCTCAGAACCTCCTATTTACTCAGGGTTTATTTCAGTCTGTCTTACCAGCTCGTGACTTTAAATAAGGTGCACACTTTCAACATGCTGTCCTCCTGATGCATTTTTAAACACATTTTTGAGCATATAAAAATGAATAACAACTCTACCGTCCTGCAGAGACGATACAGAACTACATAAGAGCTGCTTCAAAAGATGTTCTTAATATTTTGTTGAAAGATAAATGATGCCAGAGCTCTGTTCAGTGCTGCACAATAAAACGCAAAATCACGGCGGAGACATCAGGGCACAACGGGAGACAAAGTTGGCTGCAGGAATCAATCAGAGCAGCAAGGACGCTGCAACCTTTTTTTTTTTTATCTCCAACATCCTCATTCATCTTCACCCACACATGACGGGACAGAAAGACGACAGGTGTGCAGAGGCTGGCTCGTTGTTAAAGTCTCTAACCCAAATCACTCAACAAGTGCAGAGCCTTCATCACCATCATCATCTTCATCATCACTAACACATCCGCAGAGGAGCACCTGACTGCACACACACACACACACACACACGCGCATGCATGCAACACATGCGTACCTGCACAAACACAGAACACACACTCACACACACTCACACACACTCACACACACTCATGCATCTGCAGCTCCGTGAGGGAACACATCATGAGGATACCTTTGTGTGTGCGCGGGGGAGTCGGATGATCCATGTCCAGAGTCAGAGTGGGGACCGGGGGGTTCGGCCCATTCTACCTCCAGTCCGCCCCACAGCCCGCTCAGGATGCGACATGAAGCCCCGCTGAGTAAGAAGAGGAGGGAGCGGAGGAAGAGGAGGACGATCCGTGTGGTACCCGACAGCGTGCCATCCCAGACTGAGGCTCTGCAGCCTGTGTGCCGATCAGCTGCTTCCTGCCTCCGTGGGGGAGGAAGGGGCGGACCAGGTTCAGGATCTGTTCAGTCCAAAACACAGCAGATCTGCCTCATCAGACCCCGTCCTCACACACACACACACACAGTGATGCAGCAGCAAGACAGACTATAAAGAAACAATTGGAGATTAAAAAAATGACCCAAATATTGAAGCAGCATTAATTCAAACACAATTTCTGCCCAAAATTGTTTCTTATACTTCATATAAACTTTCCTTTCTTGCTTGTAGCCTTTTTTGTTGGCTATAATGACATTACAGGTGAGCACGTTTCAGGGTAGCTGCTGACATGAAACCAAGGCCGGAGCCCTGAGGGCGCACTCACAAGGCCTATAAGCACCCTTCACCCTCAAAGTCCAGTTCATTTGACTAGTGTGAGTGCTCCACACTAGTATAACCCTTGACCCTGGCATGGTTGGAAGAGGTATGCTGCACGGTACAGTTACTCATGCACGAGCAGAAGCACGGGTACTCAACGTGGAACTGAAGTATAATCGATTCCCGCCTCCATTATCGAGAAATCCCGGCGTGTTAAGCCTGTGAAATGACTCAAAATAAGTCATAAAGTCAGTAACGTACCGGTCATGTTATGTGATGCGCTGAAAAACTGCAGAATCTCTAGTGGCCACTTGGGGCTGTACCAAAAGTGAGTCCATCCCCATAGAGACCCATGTTAAAGTGTCCAACTTTAAGAGCAGAAATAAACATGTTTATAGCCTGGTACAAAGAACAGTACAAAGTTTCATGGTCCTGATGTTCATTCAGAGTCTATGAATGGGACACTAAATGGAATAGAGAGGTCAACATTTATGCACTAATGTTCGAAAATAAAAAAGAAACGCAGGGGGGGGGGCGCTGGTGGCACAGTGGTTAGTGGCTCGTCATTCCCCCACTCTCTCTCTCTCCCTGATTTCTGACTCTATCAACTGTCCTATCTCTCCATTAAAGGCACAAAAAGCCCAAAAATGAATCTTCAAAAAAAAAAAAAAAAAAAGAACCTCAGGAAAGGTTCCCTCTCGGTCGCCCCCTGTGGTCGATAAAACATGATGAAGTGTCCTCCAGGGTGCAACCTTTTTCTGCGTATTGAGCTGGTGCCCTTTTTATTACTTTCACCCCTGCCCTTCGAACATCCTGAGTCCACCATGTGGTGAACACCGACTCCTCTATCTAAAACTCGTCCTCACTGTTCCTTCCATACCGAGTCTGAACACGATGTTCTGAAGTGTGAGAGGACGAGGAGCATGCTGCAGAATGAGAACAGAATCGACCTGCAGCGTACAAACGGGTTATACAGTCCCCACAAAGGCCTTCACATCGACTTTTTGATGCATCACACACCCAGCCACAGTGTGTGTGTGTGTGTTTTCTGCAGTCACAGAGGGGAACAACACATACGCAGAGGTGACAGTAATGACCCAAATACAAGGAAACTGGGATATCGACCTGAGCGATGTGTAACCACATTTAACACGAACACGTGGACGTTAAGGCGTTTGGGCTACAAACTAGACGGTTTTCAAATCTTAACCAATTTTCTTAAAAACGTGTGAGCGGGTCGGAGGCAGTCTGATCTGGAATCATAAATATCAAACATGTTCTATATTTAGGATTCCAGATCGAGGAGGCTCTGACCCGATCGGGAGCCTTACAATAATCGTATTGACTCCACACACTTGAGGATTATTTGGGCAATTAATCAGTTGCGACAAACCTCAAATCAGCCCCAAATCTTCGAGTGGGTATCCGGCCTAACCTCCAGGAAGGATGAAAGGCTGGCGGTGCTAGCATTGCTAACTTTAGCCACTCCCAGCAAAACAAATGACATCGTTTACCTGCAGACAGTTTACCTGCAAGACAGACTGTGCTCAATGTTTTCTGTTTTAGTGGAGCAGTGCTCCACACAGTGGAGCAGTGCTATTAGACAGATTTGACCAGGTGATGATTACAGGAAAACGAGTGAGCATGCAGGAGGAGTGCATGATGTGACACAGTAGGAGACTGAGCACTAAAACAGCGAGCAGGATGGAAATCAGTCAGCGAGGAACACCCCTAGATTTGACTTGTAAAACTCCAGCAGGTGCAGATGTCATTTTAATGACGAGCTCAGATCAGACTGTTTGCACATGGATCATCTCTTCTGCTGCTGCTGCTGCTGTTGTTGTTGTTGTTGAGTTCAAAGATGTCAGCGATCAAAGAGTCAGGTGTTAGTTCAGCTTTAAGAAAAGAAACAACATGCCCACGCTGCAGAGTTCAGCTGTCAGCCTCAGGCCTTAACGAAGCTCTGCATCAAGATATTTAACTCTGCAGAAAATGTCCGGGGATTCTTCTGGAGGATTATTAAAAGTAAGAGACATGGGAAGTGAATAATCTGTGGATTAGAGGGTGGACACAGGAGGAATATTAATTCAAAAGAGAAACTGTTTTCAGCTGAGAGGAAGACGAGGCTCAGGAACAGACCAGGGAGACGTTGTGATGTAACGATGTTTCATACAGTTTTCTTCTCCTGATATAACCTTTTCATACCACCTCGAGGGGAGTGCTGTTGATTACATCCTGCTGCATTCTCACATTAGCCCACTCTGACTTTCTGTAGAATAAATACGAGGAGGCTGTAGGAGAAACTCTGGGTGTTTGAGTTCACACATGCAGCTCAGCCCAACAACTTCAGGAGTTTTTCCTGAAATGTGAAAGCCCTAAAAGTCTCTGCAGGATCAGTGATGATCCTCTGGGGAGCATGAATGAGTCACTAACTTTAGTAACAAACAGGCTGTTGGCTGTTCAGACTCCTTCACTTTTCTCTGATTTTGATAAAAAGCACAGAGCCGAATAATTAATGCTCCACACATCGATTTCTGCACTCCTCTTCACTGTAATCAGCTGCTACATGAACCTTCAGGGGAAACGACGGCCTACAGCGAGGAGGAATCTAAAGAAGAGCAGGTAATGAGTCTGAAGCCTCACAGGTACAGAGTCTGCCTACACACACACACACACACACACCTTGTTCTCAGTGCCAGGTTGAGTCAGACTCACACACACACACACACAAACACACACAGAGGAGAGAGAGAGAGAGAGGTAAGAAAGGATTTCCGCCCCCAGGCACCATGAATCATTAATGTGAATACCGTATACCCTTCCTCCGCTTTAATTGAAAGCTCAGCAGACGAGATTTTTTACTCATCAATTTCCTAACTGGAGCTGAAGCTAAACGGACCTGCAGCGAGAGCAGAAGAGTGCAGCGCAGAGAGAACACTGAATAAACACGTTTAATATCAAGAGAGGCGGGCAGTGTGTTCAGATGTAATCATCTCATGGTCGTGTCAGCTCACCACAGACGTTACTGTTTACCTGCTGCAGGATGAAGACATCTATTGTAGAAATGTCAAACTTTTTGTGCATGTGACTCATTTAAAGGAGCAGTATGTAACTCTGACACCTAGTGTTTAAAATGGTGTCTAAATTCAAAGCATTGTAGAAAGCTGTCTCCCCCCCCCCCCCCCTCCTCTCTAGAGTCGATGCTCACACAGGTTGCCATGTGGTGGACACTGAAGCTTCAGTGTTTATCCAGCTCTGCATGGGTCTGTAAACCTTTCTGGGTTCTAACCTCTCTCCATTTTTCAAAAGCATCTCCAATATTGATCCTAGTTTGAGCACGTTTCTGCTCCTGGAGCTTATTAGAAACATGCAGAGGCTTTTTAGGTCGGGTACAATCACTTCTATCTGAACCACTTCTCTTGCCCGCTTCATTCGCTGCAACACCTGTTGACCTGATAACTGCTCTCATATCTGGCAAACTGAGGGGCGTCCAAAACGGCCGTGTGGGGGTGTCTTAAAACCGCCTACCTTCTCTGGTCCAAACAAATCCAGATCATTCAGGACCAGAATCTAAAGTTAGAAGGAGGACATACTGGCTGCTGCATTGTTGTCAGAGAAGCCAGCACTTCAACATAGCATGTTTCCTTAATGCCTGATCATATAGTAAGGTCACTTTATCATTTCACTCACTACACATCTCACTGATTGGAGCTTTAAATCCAGAAGTACGACAAAGACTCACCTTTATTGGCAAAAACAAAACTCTGTGTCCTTGATAGAAAGCAGCATTAGACAGTGATTTATTTTATTTGTGTAAAAAGGCACATTTAAAGAAGACTAAAAGAAAGAAAAAAAAAAAAGTTCCTTCCAATCAAACATAAACAACAAGCTACCGTTAGCATCCTGCTACATGAACTCAAAGCTGCGAGTTTAAAAAAAAGAGAAAAAGTTGGCAATCATTTAGTAATAAAACAAACAGGAATCAACAAACGTGATGCAATGATTTCTTTTTTTAAACTAAAATACAAAATAATAAAATCTTGTGATCCACTGACTGTGTCCCAGCTGCAAACTGAGTCAATGGTTTAAAGATTTAAAGCTGAATGTGCGGGATGATGCACAACTTTAGTCTTTATAAAGGCTGAATGTGGCCTGCTTACTTAAAAAAAAACACACACAGTATGGCAATAATTAAAGCAACTAGGCGAGGAGTGGAGCGTTATTTTATCTGGTTAGTTATTTAAGGTTTATTTTTTTGTTTGGTTTAAAAGGTTCAGCATTAAAGGCAGGGTTGGTCATTTTTGAAAACTAGCATGATTTTGAAAGTAGCATTCTAGTGCACGCAAGGTGTAGAGAGCGAGCAGGGAGACAGGGAGACAGGGAGGCTGTGATTGGTTCATCAGATTGGTACCTCGTGGCAGACGTTGGTCGAAGTTTTTACAGACTTACAACTGATACAGATGACATTTTCTTCGTTCCTTTTTCAGAGAACATGAGTTATTAATTTCTGTCAGGACCTAAAGACAATTTTAACCAGAATCTTAAAAAGCGGATCTGGAGAAAATGACTAACCCTGACTAATGTTTAAACTTAATGTTGTTATTTCAACTTTGAGCTGCTCTGTGTTTGAAAAGTGTTCTTTCAATCTTTCTTCTGTCTCACAAAACAAGATTCATTAAATATCTGATTAAACATGAAGCCTTATAGCTGTGTGTTATAAACTCACACACTGCATGGCCGAAACCAGAGTGCTCCAAGATCGAGACCAAGACATTTAGGGATCGAGACCGAGTCAAGACCAAGACCATAAATATCACAGACAAATCATCATCTTGTGTGCAGCGGGCGTGTCAGTCTTTGAAACCGGGGGATAAAACGCAAATTATGAATCTCTTGAAGTTCATTCTCTTCTAATCACAGTAACGACGTGGAGAAATAACCGATCAGTGGTGGTCTTGATTTAAAATCCCGAGTCCACCCAGTCTGAGACCGAGACAAGACCGAGTCAAAATGCTTTTGATTACAAGACCAGACCTTCAAAAAGTGGTCTGGAGAACGTTCTTGAGTCCAAGACTGATTTCATGTACTACAACACTACAGTCAGCATCTGGAGACTCTTCAATCTGAAGTTAAAGACGGCAATAAATATCAATTCAGAGGAATAAAGAACGGCCAACATTTTGTGTGTTTCTTTGTCTGGTGCTTTCCGGCTCTTCCACATTTTGAATTTTATGCCGATTAAAACACGTTCAAGTATCTTTTATTTTCAGAACATCTTCATTTTGTGAAAAGGTGGGAGGGAATCTGTGCAGCTTCCAGTTCACAGAAAACAACTGGGACACAAGCCAAGACGTCTGAGCAACGACAGAGAACAAAATGTTTCCACACGTGTGTTAAGGTTTTTCAGATTAATGTCCATGATGAGTAATAATCTTTAAACGAGGACGATCAGCTGATGGTCACGTCTGAGTCGTTCCTCTCAGTGAAATCCTGCCGACTCGTTGGATCTTAGTCGCTGAAGAAAAGCTTGTTTTTCAGAGGACGGATGAGGAGCTACGAGAAAACCTCACTGTCCAATCAGCTGGTTCCTCCTCCTCCCAGTATGAGACACAAACTGGGACCGTCAGCCTCACATAGTCCTGGGGGGCAGCTGCTGTTTGTAGAGACCGGCGAGAGCTTTGGCGGCGCTCTGGATCATGTAACGCTGGCTCATCCCCGTCATCGCCTGGTGCCAGTCCGTCCTGTTGATGTTGGGAACGCAGCGCTCCAAAACCTCGCCCACCGTCACGATCAGACCCGACCAGCGCAGGCTGTAATCAGGAGGGGTCAAGGACTGGGCCTGAAGGAAGGGAGGGAGGGGGTTTTACAGGAGAGTGTGAGGAGAAATCTTCCTGAGTCCTGAATTCAAACATGTCCCCCACAGCGGGTGGACTGGGTCTAAATGTGTCACCTGTACCAGTTTGTACCTGTTGGATGTGATCCAGAGCCACAGGAGTCGCCTGAGTGAAGACCTCGATGCGGATGTTGTGACCCGGGTCCTCCAGGATCAGACAGCCCAAATCGAACCACCTGCAGGGAGGGAGGAGAAAACCGAGTCTGTAAAATGATCTGCACACCCTACGCCTTTCTAAACATCTATCAATACCCACTATAGATGGACAAGAGACATGAACCGGACTTTGGAGTCACGTGGACCCAGATCCAGGCCCGGGTCCTTGATGTGAAACCTCCCTAAGGCTTAGTAAACATGGAGTTTTTTAGGTTGTAAAAATATGTGAGAAGAAAAATAAAATCTGTTAAAAATAGAAGGAAAGGAGTTTGGGGTGTGTGTGTGTGTGTGTGTGTGTGTGTGTGTGTGTGTGTGTGTGTGTGTGTGTGTGTGTGTGTGTGTGTGTGTGTGTGTGTGTGTGTGTGTGTGTGTGTGTGTGTGTGTCTCTCAGTTTGTTTTTGTTTTTCTTCTTACTTGTCAGGAAACAGCTCAGCGATGAAGTTTTCCAGAGAGACCACCGGCTGCTTCTCGTGGATCACACCGGCCCGACGCAGGCTGTCAATGCGCTCCTGAGCCCCCTGAACACACACACACACACACACACACACACACACACAGACACAGACACAGACACACGTGTATAAAACACACACTCAGCTTGTACGTGACTGAAATAGAAATCACTCTAACTCAGGGAAGGTTCTCCTTCAGACATGTTTTGAAGAAAGGAGAAACTCAGTCATGACTTGCAGATGTATCAGAATGCTAATTTAGCATCTAGTTAGCATCATAATGTCTGCTGATACTGAACGGACAGATGCTGCATTCATGTGGTGACGTACAAATCGGAAAAACGAGTTTCCGAGTTGTAGAATGCACATGAACATCTGCTCAAGTCGGAACAACAAACTCGGAAAAAAATTAGGTGCCTGACTTCCCGACTTGACATCAGAATCGTCATCAAATGAGGGGCAAAATATGTTTTGTTAATGTTAACGTACTTTTAATTAATTCAGGTATTGCACATCAACTTTTTGCTCAAATATAACTTTTAACAGTTACATTTCACTGATCTTCTTCTTTGTACCATCAACGCTGTCTTTTGTGCTGTTGTTACAACATTCCGACTTTCCGAACTGAAATCACGTGAACACACCGAAGTCAAAAGAACGACTTTTAAACTAGGAAACTTGGACCACCAGAGCAGCACCTGAATGCAGCAAGAGAAGTACAGGGGCCCCACATGGCCGTGTGTGAATAAAGCGAGTAAATCACAAGGAAACGTTTCCTTTTTTTGTAGCCCATACTGCTGAGTTCAGCCAGAGAAATCTGCTGTCGTTACCAGAGGCATATATCGTCTGGGCGCTGAGATTGGCCGCGGTTGTGGGTGTGTCTCTGATTCGGTCCTATCAGGAGGGAGATCATGAAGAAGGGTTTGTCTGTGTACAGCTTTCATCCTGAAGGAGAGGACATCTGATCATTCGTCTTAGTGACATCCCAGAAACAAGTCTGGAACCTCTCAGGTCAGTTTAAACCCGAAGGACCGTTAGAGAATATTTAAATCACAAGGCGTGTCTGGTTCACAGGATTCATGTGTCTCTTATTCAGAGAGGAGCGCTGTAGTTTCCAGTTCTTAATGATCATTTGATGCAAATTATTTGCCATGAAAACAAACTACCTGCTTTCTGATAATACACACATTAAAGGTGTTCAGTATTCAGACACACACCTATCAGGGTGAAACTCTTTTTATTGAGGTGTCTGTTCGGCTCTTCTTTGTCTGGAGTGAGGAAATTAACAAGTCATATATTGTCCAAGCGGTCGTCCTTGAAGCTTCCTCTCTTGTAAAAAACATCTGAATGAGGCATAAATCTCATCCTTTGTGTTTCTCATTGTCCACTAAATGTTCCAAAAACTTCCCCTCGTCTGTGAAAGCTCCGCACACAGCAGCTGCGTCAGGAGGGACGACTCCTGAGGACAAACAGAGCGAGGGGTCTTTTTTTTTACTTTACCCCCTGATTCTGCTTCACATAACCGCAGTGCTGCTGTGATAGAGACACAGGGAGGCACAACACCCTCCCTGCAAACAAACTGAGCCTTAAGGCGCATGACATGGCCAAAGAGGCTCCATACCGCGCTGAAGCACGACCCCCCCCGTCCCCCCCGTCCCCCCGCTGGTCTGCACTCAGTTTCCAAACGATTCCACCGGAAATCACTGCCTTCAAAATCCAAACATCAGTCTGACATTCTCTCGTTTACTGACGAGATGGCGAGCCATTTAACTTGTAATGCACGGGTAAATGAGCTCGCATTACACTGAAGACGTTCTCAACCTTTTGTTCAGATCTTCACGTCTCGTTTCCACTTGCGTACGTGACTGCTGTCCGTAAATCCTTTTACACAAATGATGCCTCCTAGTGTCCAATGTAAGGAAGTGCATTTCCTTACTGCCCAAAAGACACCTGCTAGATGCTACTTGTAGCCAGCAAGGCTAATGTTGTCTGTTTTAACAAAGTTAGCTCGCTGTAAGCGCTAGCAGCCTGTTAGCTCGTTAGCTGCCTGTTAGCTCGTTAGCTGCCTGTAAGCTCGTTAGCTGCCTGTTAGCTGCCTGTTAGCTCGTTATCTGCCTGTAAGCTCCTTAGCAGCCTGTTAGCTCCTTAGCTGCTTGTTAGCTAAGCTGGCAGACGTTATACGTTCTCTCGGAAATCCACGGCACAAATTACATTTTTTAACGTACTTTGCGCACATTCTTGTCCAAAATATTACGGACGGGAGGAGATTCGTAGGCACATCGTATATATATCACAGAGATTCCCAAAGGAATGAATGCACTTCCTGTTAGCTTGCAGGCATACACATACGTGAGCGTAACCGAGGCGGTGGAGTATGAAACAGAAGTTTGATGTTTTGTAAAAGTTTGTCTACAGACCTTCTTCTCCGCCTGTGACTTTGATAGAGTAAATGTAAAGATCCTGTAAGAGAAGCGGCAATGAACTGACCTTGACTCCGGCGGCGTATCCCACAGGCTGGGGGGCGATGTTGGACTGACCGGGCTCTCCGGTCACCATGGCCATCCCAAACACCTCCTGGAAGGCGTCTCTGACCGCCGCTACGATCATCTCTTTATCTGAGGTCACCACGATGTCCACGTCTCCTCCGGACCCTGCAGAGAAACAGCACAGAGACTTTAACCTCAGACGTCGGACCCATTTTATACAATAATTCCCGCCCCCCCCCCCCCCCACACACACTTTTACCATCTCAAAAAACCCAATTGTGTCTCTTGACTGTGCTCCATTTTCAGAGCACTGAGCTGTGCCTGAACTCGTTGAGCACGTCATTTCTCAGGTGGTTTCGCTCTCTCTTGGAGTCCCTGCTGAACTTATTTTTATTTATGTGGAGAGTCAAGCAGAGTCAAAGCCATAAAACAGCTTAGAGGCCTCACATGCAGGTGTTTGTCTAGTCGTACTGATAACTAAGATAAATTTAGTTGAATGTAAAAATCCTGCAGTTCCTCAAGTGTCCACTAGAGGCTGGCTGCAGAAGCACAGGAAGTCACATACACACCCATTCTAAAAAGCCTGTTTTTACAGCAGAGATTAACATGTTTACAGCCTGGTTCAAAAAACCAAACAGGTCTGATTAGCTCATGTCTCGATCGACACACACTGTACGGGGGGGTGAATGTTTTGATGACTCATCAGTTTTGATTTGATGAAGGATAAGAGTTATTCACAATAAGGCGTGTAGCTGACCTGATTGACAGACGGGCGCGGTGTAACGGTTTGTCAGGAGGTTTAAAACCCACCTCAGCTCTCAGGCTTTGCCCTATAATATTCAAAGTGTATAGTTTGAATGCTTCAGAAAGCAGGAAGTAACATCTACTGTGTTAAAAACTTTCTGGTGTTCTAACAGATGGAACCCTGCGATCCCCCATAGTGATGCCTTGAAGGGATTTGAGTCCACTACATCTGTACCTTCTTCTCTCTCTCAACTTCATGCACCACTCTGCGCACAGACACACACAGACACACACAGACACACACAGACACACACACAGACACACACAGACACACACAGACACACAGACACACACAGACACACAGACACACACAGACACACAGACACACACAGACACACAGACACACACACACGATCATTGTGATTTAGTGAGACATAAAGCAGGATAATGCAAAACAACATCAATCTCCCAATCTACTGCAGTCTGACTCACGCATGTAGGGGGCCATGCCGGGGTCCAGCGTGGTGATCATGGACTCCACTGAGTGTTTGGTTTTGTCCAGGACCGACTTCACGACGTGGTTACCTGCGACCCCCTGAGAGAAGAGACAGGAAGCGTGCTAAAGTTAGCTACTGGGTCAATAAAGCTGCAGCCACCACTTTATAAATAAATGGAAAGAAAGACTGTAGCAGGTGGCGGCTCATTGATTTATTAAATATGTAATGAAGGTGTTTAAGTGTTTTTTTTATCTGTTGGTGCGTCACCTTGAAGAAGCCCCAGATTCCTCCTCCTGCGTTAGCGTCTGCAGATGCTCGGGGATCTTCCTGCTCCTCGGGGAACGTGATGGGAGATCCAGCTTCTATCCCTCCTGTCATGACAGGCTGCTGAACGAGGGGGTTTGAAACAACACCTGGAAGATATGATGAGACAGGTTAGGAGGGTCACAGGGGGTATGTTCATACATACATTTAAAAACAGGTTTAAACCACTTGAGCCCGTCCCTCTGACTGAAATGAGCTACAGAAGGAGACCGGTCTTTCTTACCTGGCATGGCGGTCGGACTGGAGAACGTCGGCATCAGCGGCGTCTGTGGGGTCCGCCCAGCGTGCCCCCGTGTGATGTCATATCCTGCGCTCATGGAGAAGCCCGACATCATCTGGCCCACAGGGGGGGGTGACATGCCGATGGCCATGGGGGGAGGAGGTCCAAAGGAGGAGGCCAGAGGAGGCACAGAGGAGGAGGCGGGAAAAGGAGAGCTGCTGGTGAACGGGGAGGAGAGTGAGGAGGGAGGGGGGAAGTGGGAGGGGGGAGGGCTGCTGAATGCTGAGACGGAGGGGCCAGGGGGGAGAGGGCTGCTGAAAGCTGGGAGGGAGGGGCCAGTGGGGAGGGAGGGCATGGCGGGGGAGGCAGAGGAGGAGATGGAGCTCGTGACAGGGAGGGATGGAGGACTGGACAGACCTGAAACAGAAAAAAAACATTTTAAATAAACAGAAATGGTAAAGGGACTTTCCTGACCTCAAATAGTCCTGACCCCACAGAGACCTGACTGAAGAGTCCTGACCTCATAGAGTCCTGACTGAAGAGTCTTGACCTCACAGAGTCCTGACCTCATGGAGTCCTGACATTACAGAGTCCTGACCTCATAGAGTCCTGACCTCACCGAGTCTTGACATTATAGAGTCCTGACCTCACAGAGTCCGGACATTATAAAGTCCTGACCTCACAGAGTCCTGACATTATAGAGTCCTGACCTCACCGAGTCTTGACATTATAGAGTCCTGACCTCACCGAGTCCTGACATTATAAAGTCCTGACCTCACAGAGTCCTGACATTATAGAGTCCTGACCTCACAGAGTCCTGACATTATAGAGTCCTGACCTCACAGAGTCCGGACATTATAGAGTCCTGACCTCACAGAGTCCGGACATTATAGAGTCCTGACCTCACAGAGTCCGGACATTATAGAGTCCTGACCTCACAGAGTCCTGACATTATAGAGTCCGGACATTATAGAGTCCTGACCTCATACAGTCCTGACCTCACAGAGTCCGGACATTATAAAGTCCGGACATTATAGAGTCCGGACATTATAGAGTCCTGACCTCACAGAGTCCTGACCTCACAGAGTCCTGACATTATAGAGTCCTGACCTCACAGAGTCCTGACCTCACAGAGTCCTGACCTCACAGAGTCCTGACATTATAGAGTCCTGACCTCACAGAGTCCGGACATTATAGAGTCCTGACCTCACAGAGTCCGGACATTATAGAGTCCTGACCTCACAGAGTCCTGACATTATAGAGTCCTGACCTCACAGAGTCCGGACATTATGGAGTCCTGACCTCACAGAGTCCTGACATTATAGAGTCCGGACATTATAGAGTCCTGACCTCATACAGTCCTGACCTCACAGAGTCCGGACATTATAAAGTCCGGACATTATAGAGTCCGGACATTATAGAGTCCTGACCTCACAGAGTCCTGACCTCACAGAGTCCGGACATTATAGAGTCCTGACCTCACAGAGTCCTGACCTCACAGAGTCCGGACATTATAGAGTCCTGACCTCACAGAGTCCGGACATTATAAAGTCCGGACATTATAGAGTCCGGACATTATAGAGTCCTGACCTCACAGAGTCCTGACCTCACAGAGTCCGGACATTATAGAGTCCTGACCTCACAGAGTCCGGACATTATAGAGTCCTGACCTCATACAGTCCTGACCTCAGAGTCCTGACCTCACAGAGTCCGGACATTATAAAGTCCGGACATTATAGAGTCCGGACATTATAGAGTCCTGACCTCACAGAGTCCTGACCTCACAGAGTCCGGACATTATAGAGTCCTGACCTCACAGAGTCCGGACATTATAGAGTCCTGACCTCATACAGTCCTGACCTCAGAGTCCTGACCTCACAGAGTCCTGACTGAAGTATCCTGACCTCATAGAGTCCTGACCTCCTTTCCTACCTGCGGACATGGGGGGGCTGCTGACTGCAGCACCCTCAGAGGGAGGAGGTGAAGGGCTCCCAGGAGGCGTAGTCTCAATTCCACTCTCTTCCATCATCTTCCTGGATTTATTTCTTCACTTTAACCCAGAACAAAGCTGAAAAGGAAAAACATATTAAGATCAATCAGGATGTTCTGCAGCCGAATGCTTTTCTGTTTCATCACGTTATCTGTTAAAACAGCTTAAGATGAAGGGGAAGAAGAGGTTCGGGGGGGGGGGGGGGGGGGGGGTTAGAGATTATTCAATCCTCCACAGCAGGTCAATCCAGCCCGGAGGAAATGCACCAGCACTAAGGTTGTCAAAATGTTCAACACTTTTCAAAACCACTGGCTTTAAAACCGCCACTGGTCCAAACAAATCCAGATCATTCAGGACCAGAATCTAGAGGACATACTGGCTGCTGCATTGTTGTCAGAGAAGCCAGCACTTCAACACAGCATGTTTCCTTAATGTCTGATCATATAGTAAGATACCTTTATCATTTCACTCACTACACATCTCACTGATTGATCCTTTCATAAACAAACAACAGACGGATAATCACTGCTCCCTTCTTTCACTCACAGTTCTGTATGAATGAAACCTTAAACTCGACATGTGACTCTAATAAACACAGCTTTCATTCACGCTTCTTTATTAGGTTAAAATGTTCTAGTTTGAGGTGAGGTTAGCTCACCTAAGTCCTGTACACGTGTACAAACACACCGAGCTCGAGCCCAACTAAAACGTGAATATTAAAAAAGTCACATCTTCTTCTTCATCTCATCTTTCAGAATATCCATCTGACCGGGAATAATAAAAGTCCCTGCGTTCATAATAAGACTAAACATAGCACCGCTACTCACCTGCTAGCTGGACTAGCTCGGGACAAACCGCCGACGCTCTTTGATGACGTCATCTGTTGCCACGTCTGCTCAACCGTCGTCACTCACTCCTCCCATTACCGGGAGAGACCGGACAGACCGTAAAAGTTACACAATTCATCATCAGTCACCATAGAAACACGAATTCAATAAATATATTAATGATAACTTAATAAAATGATAATATTTGGCGTTTTGTGATACTAGCTGCTGTGATTGGTCGATGTTTTATTGAGCTAATCTAATCCTGATGGTGTGGAGTTGGCCTGTTGCTATGGAGACCCCCTCCCGAGTCCAACTGCTACAACTATTAATATTAGTATTTATTTATTTATTATAAATATTAAGTGAATCTTAGAGCAACAACTAGCCTATTAATATCAGCCGTACATGTTTTATTATTGTTATTATTATAAATATTAAAGTGAATCTAAGAGCTGCTCAACCTATGTCAGTGTCATCAGAGGTGCTGCTTGTCAACAGGCAAGGCATGCAGTCTGTTACACTTTAAGAGGAGAAGAGGCCAGATTCCTGAAACCTCCCTCATATTCAAATTAAACATCTCAAGTTGATCTGAGCCAGTTAAACCTGCAGAACATGATAATAAAAGGGGAACAATGATGCTCCTCTATATGCAACAGATGCAGCATTTTCCAAATTAAATATGTTTATTTTTATGTTGAAAACAAAGTAAGTTCTTCAAATGAAACAAAACTTGACATAAAAATGATCTACCCACTGACCCAAAATAACTACAATAAATAAATTGGGCACATGTCAGGTGTCATAGGCCCTCCTTTTGTGACAGCCCACTGATGCTTTTGACTTCATCACTCCACAAACTCAAGCCACTGCCTCCCAATCACAGCAAGTTTTGTTTATATCCTACATTTCATTTTAAGCATGTAAGTTCTTCACTAAAGACATGACATGAGGGGGCTCGGCTGGCTACAACAAGTCATTTGAATTCTCCCCAAATACTGGGGAGAGGCTGAACTTGCAGCTTGGGGGCCCCTTAGTGGCTGCAGGGGGGCCTATGCATATGCAGAAACGGCTCTGATGTTTATGATGATGTGATGCTGCTCTCTTGAACTCAATGTTTCAATTACCAGCTTATATAAATTAAAGTCAACAAAACACAACAAGAGTTTAATTGGTTTTAAACATTTTATTACATTTTTTTTTAAATTAGCTTATTTCCACTTAAAACCCAACACAGTGTCTGCCTTAAATCTTTAATTTAATTCAGCATAAACATCATCAAAGGATTGTTCTGTTCTTTTAAGGCTCTAATGTGAAAAACAAGACGATTTATTTATACACAAAATATAACCCATGAGTTAATAAGTATATTTTAGACATAACTTTTATTTGATACAAAATGTCCAAAACAAGTCTGAGTTCACATAAATATATTTTCTTTTAATAAGGATTTATGTTTACAGCAGTGTTAACACGTCTACAGTAAGTTCTTACTTTTCCTTTCACAAATAAAGTTTAAAAATTGTTGTTAAAATTGATGGTCTACATATCAAAGTATTCCTTAAAATGTGATAAAAAAAAAATTGAGTACAAAGGACGAAATAAAAATAATTTTCAGTTATTTTTTTTAATTTTGAGATGAAGCAAGATGAAATAGTGGGGCAGTCGGAGCATGGAGCATGGTGCAATTGACAAGTTGCTACCACGGCAACCAGTCAAACAGGTAAGAGGTGTAGTATGCTGAATCTCTGCTCCAAAACAAAATCAAGATGGCGATGGTCAACACGAGCTAATTGGATGTCCTAGTCCAAGTCTGGTGGTTAAGTTGACTTATAAAAACTGAGAGTTCAGTTTATATATTAAAAAACCTGAACAGATGCAAACTGTGAGAACGGGTAAATAAAGGTTAGAAACCCGTCTCTGAAACGTTCCCTCTCTCTTTAGCTTATCGTTCTGCATTCTGACGACGACCGTCAGGATTCCTGTGTTTACATATTTATAATCTGATGTTTCCTGAGACAATGTCCTCGTACAGCAACTCGCTCAGGAGAATATAATCCTTCTGGGAGACGTCCAAGAAGTACAGAGGATCCTGAGTGACGTCCGGGTTAAAACCCTCCTGGACCAGCTTCACCTTCTGTTGCTTGAACGTCTCCGTCACGTCCAGAGCGCTCTGAACACACACACACACACACACACACACACACACACACACACACACACACACACACACACACACACACACACACACACACACACACACACACACACACACACACACACACACACACACACACACACACACACACACACACACACACACACACACACACACACACACACACACACACACACACACACACACACACTTCTTTAATCTTTAAATCAATAAACAAACCACAGGTTATTATTTCATGACTCACCTGGACTCTGAGGAACCACGGCCAGGAGTACGCAGGGAGAGTTTGAACTAAATGGTTATAAATTTTTGTTCCGTCTAGTTTCTGATCCGGTTTGAGGACGACGGCGGCCATTCCTGCTCGACCTTCATATCCTGAACACAGAGAGAGAGAGAGAGAGAGAGAGAGAGAGAGAGAGAGAGAGAGAGCGAGGGGGGAGAGAGAGGGGGAGAGAGAGAGAGAGAGGGAGAGAGGGAGAGAGAGAGAGAGGGAGAGGGAGAGGGGAGAGAGAGAGGGGGGGGGAGAGAGAGAGAGAGAGAGAGAGAGACAGAGATAGAGAGAGAGGGGGGAGAGAGAGAGAGAGAGGGCGAGATATTTAAACAAAAGTAATACTAAGTGTTTTTGTTTTAATTAGTATATCTAAATTAGATTATTTAATTAAACCTGAAGTATCTTGTCCTTGTAGAGTCCAGCACAACTTTAAACCAGATCAATGAAGTCTAAAACCTAGAACAGATCAGACTCTGATCGCTGTATATGATGCAGTAAAATCACATACCTGTGATTGAGACTCCGTAGACGTTTGCCTCCTGGATGAAATCAAGAACTCCTAAAACCTCGGACACCTCAGTGGTGGAAACGTTTTCTCCTTTCCACCTGCAGGAAACACAAAGATAAATACATTTACAACAAGTTAACGAGGTCGGATTTGAACCTGTGCGGCCCACTTGGAGGAGCACAGCCCTCTGTACATGGGGCGCTCACACTAACCTCTAGGTCGAGGCTACCAGCGCCCCATATCCATCATGCATGACCTCGCACCACATTTTCTTCTGCACTGACGGGTCATCTGCATCGAACACTTAATTTTAAGTTTCTTGAATCTTTTCAGTGAGTCACCGACATAAGGTGACTCATCCTCACATGCTAAGATTTGAGTTTTCTAAGCGCCACATACCTGCATACTAATACTTAAAGATGTATTCTGAAATGAATGTACCTGAACGTGTCACCGACGCGGTCGCTGAAGTACAGGAACTCTCTGTGGTCGGTGAACAGCAGGTCTCCGGTGTTAAAATAAACATCTCCGGCTTTAAAAACGTCTCTGAGCAGCTTCTTCTCCGACTGGATTTTATTCCCCGCGTAGCCGAGGAACTGATTCATGACGGTCAGAGGAGCCACCAGTATCCCCGGCTCTCCTGAGCAGAGACACATAAAGGATGTTAGATGAGATATTACAGACTTTGATGTGAAAGGATCTGTGATCTATTTACCCGTCTGTGCTCGGACGCATCGTCCAGAATCTGATCGGACCGCCTCGTATGTTTGAGGATCATATTTCAGGAGCTCAAAGGGCATCGAGAGCTGAAAGAGAAGAAGCCAGGACAGGTCAGACTCTAAAGGTCCCTGGTGTCCTGATAGTTTGGTGATATTTTAATACTTTCAGGATTTAAGTCGATTTTCTTGCATGAGAAATCCAGACCGTAAAAACCTGTTTGGACTTTTCACAGATAAAAATGTATGATGGCAGGTCTTCCTACATGCACTATCAAACCTCGTCTTCAACCTCCCTAAAACAGCACATGTCATTCAGCTCCCTCCACTGGCTCCCAGTTACTGCTCGCATCAAATTTAAAACTCTGCTGGCTTCTCTGACAACAATGCAGCAGCCAGTATGTCCTACTTCTAACTTTAGATTCTGGTCCTGAATGATCTGGATTTGTTTGGACCAGAGAAGGTAGGCGGTTTTAAGGTGACCCCCACAAGGCCGTTTTGGATGCCCCTCGGTTTGCCAGATATGAGAGCAGTTATCAGGTCAAACCAACAGGTGTTGCAGCGATGGAAGCGGGCAAGAGAAGTGGTTCAGATAGAAGTGATTGTACTCGACCTAAAAAGCCTCTGCATGTTTCTAATAAGCTCCACGAGCAGAAACGTGCTCAAACTAGGATCAATATTGGAGATGCTTTTGAAAAATGGAGAGAGGTTAGAACACAGAAAGGTTTACAGACCGATGCAGAGCTGGATAAACACTGAAGCTTCAGTGTCCACCACATGGTGACCTGCGTGAGCATCGACTCTAGAGAGGAGGGGGCGGGGAGGGCAGCTCTGTACAATGTTTTGAATCGGGACTGCAGTACCCATTTTAAACACTAGGTGTCAGAGTTACATACTGCTCCTTTAAAAAAGGTAGAATGTCCCTTTAAACTCAAAACATGTGGAAGATTTCTTTAAAATCTGATTTCTGCCATGGAAAAAACTAATTTGATTTCAGTGTCTAACATCTGCAAAAAATGTGTGAAAATAAATCTGCAAATGAGTCATCAATCTGAAAACATACATTTAAAGATAACACACAATATATCTCCGTTAACAAGGTCAGTGAGTGTGACGGGTTCCAGGTGTTTTTATCTCTGACCTTGTTGAAGTAGCTCGCCCGCCCAATAGCTCCCGCCTCGTCGGTGTAGTTGAGGAACCCGATACTGGCCTCCGTCAGACCGTAACCTTCTCTGATCTTGATTTTACCGAAACGTTTCACAAACTGCTTCCAAACATCCGACCTGAGGCCGCTCCCCGCCGCCAGCCGCACACGGTGAGATCTCTCCTCGGGAACCTGCAGGGAGATCAAGACATGGGTTCGAATAAGTTTGATCTGATTGTGTAGAAGAATTGTGTAGAGAAAATGTTCCTACTTCTCTGTTTATTAATTCTCTCAGTAAACATTATTTTATAACAAGTTTATGGCCTCAATCTCTAGTTTCAAGTCTCCTTTAAACAGCATGACATTCTTTAAGTAAATGGCGGTCCCATTTAGAGTCAAAGAGACCAGGAAGCAGGGGAGGAGTTAGGGCGGGGCTACCTGGTATTGACGCTACAACACTCGGGAATTGAGCTCAACATTGGCCCTGCAGCTCTGGTTCCAGAAGTAAATTTCCCCCTGTTCAAATCCTTTATTCACAATTCACAAAATCCTCATATCAATACGTTTAATCATGTTACCATGACAACCAGCTACCCGAATACTCAAGACTCTAAAACCTTTAATTCATCGCAAGATGACAAAAAGGCAACGGTACAAGACTGTGCAAATCATTTTTTTTCCAGAAGTGAAGGAACTACGCATTCCACAATCCATTGCGGTTCCAACAAAGCCCAAACAGACGATAGTTTAACGTTTCTTTCTGAACGTACACCGACCTGCTTTCCACATTCGACTAGAGGTTCATGTGGACACTAGTCGCTCATGCATGATAAAATATTAGTCGTACAATCGAGCTCTTTCAGGTTGATGTGTAGTTTGTAATAAACGACGAGCATTGTGGAAACCCCGGACACGTGTGGTTGAGTACTTATGACTAACTTTACGGTCTCCGACGCTCTCTGAAATGCCGCTAACCACGAGGCACGGACCCAACACGTTACAACGTGTTTATCCCCTCCAATAAAACAAGTCAAAGATCGATGTGTGTCATCCCATATAATCACAGTATGATGATCATCGTCTGCTGTTACAATCTGTTTTCAAACTTCTGGTAACGTGTGATCATGTGAATGAGGACGATGGCTTGTTGTTCACTCTCACAGCGGGATGGTTGACGAGGTATCTGAGCAGCTCTCCGATGTACTGCACCACGGTCACTCGGTGTTTCACACAATCCTTCCAGAACTGACTCGCAGAAAACTTCTTCTTCAACACACATGTTGCTCCTGAAAACCACAGAAGAAGAGAGACACCACAAGTGTAACTGAGTGAACTTCTGAAACAGACGGCGTTTGTAACAATGGTGTTACAGATTATTTATAACCCGAGAAACTTCCTCTGCTTTGTTTTTTTAGGAAGTCAAAACTCCTCGCAGGCCTGTAAAGAAGGAACTCCGTCTCCATGAAGGTTTCCGCCTCCCTTTGTGTGTTTGACGTTTTTAATGCTCTGAATGTTACGATTCATCTTCCAGGAATTGTGTCTTTGTCAGGGTCATGAGCTGTTGCAGCCTCTACTTCTTGTTTTATCTGTGAGCAAACACTCAAAAAGGTGAGAGTCCAATCATCCAAATCATTTATTAAAGAACCAGCTCTGGAGGATTTTTTGTGAATGTGACCTTCATATGCATTGAGGAAAATATCGATGAGACCGTTTGCTGTCATCAGGGTCAGATTTAAAGTCTTCAAAGGACAGCTGTAAGAAACTGAGAACACTTTTGTGTCTCAAGTTTGTGTGTTTGTGACTGAGCTGGAGTTACAATGTAGTTAGCCTAGCTTAGCTCAAAGAGTGGAGGCAGGTGGACTCTGAAGGCGAAAACTAAAACTATAGGAGAAAACACAGTCAGGTGCAGGGACCTTCATCTTTACAGGAAAGTCCGGCTCAGAACAAAGATTTGAAAAAATCAATAAGGTCATCGCAGGGTTAACTTTGTGCTGGCCGCAACTCAACTTGTCAAGCTACAAATGTAGCAACACCAGGACCAACAGGTGTTGCAGCGATGGAAGCGGGCAAGAGAAGTGGTTCAGATAGAAGTGATTGTACCCGACCTAAAAAGCCTCTGCATGTTTCTAATAAGCTCCACGAGCAGAAACGTGCTCAAACTAGGATCAATATTGGAGATTCTTTTGAAAAATGGAGAGAGGTTAGAACACAGAAAGGTTTACAGACCGATGCAGAGCTGGATAAACACTGAAGCTTCAGTGTCCACCACATGGTGACCTGTGAGCATGGACTCTAGAGAGGAGGGGGTGGGGGGAGACAGCTCTCTATAATGTTTTAAATTCAGGCTGCAGTACCCATTTTAAACACTAGGGTCAGAGTTACATGTTGCTCCTTTAAAGTAAGTGAAAGAGATTTTTACAAACGATTCAGAGCTACAGGACTCGATCTGTAAGGAAAAGCAGGACTAGCACTGGCGGTAATGTGTGACCGCTCTTGATTAACATGGACTGAAGCGTAGTTTTTCTTACCCAGGTGTATGCATCCTCCGAGGGCCAACAGAGACGCAGACATGTGGTAGAGAGGAAGAGTGACGTAGATGATGTCATCAGAAGTGGCCCCGCACATGTTTAAGAAGGCCATACTCATGATGGCTTTCAGATGACCCACGCGGGCCGCCTTAGAGAGACCTGGACGGGGAGAAAGAAACAAGAACTGCAGGAATCAACTACAGACTGAATGTTTACGATGTAAGCGTAGGGTTGTTGCTACCACAATGTTTTTTTGGTTTTCATTTTGTAGAGTCGAGTTTAAATGATTGCTTTGGATTCTGAGACGAGACCGAGACCTTCAAAGCACGAAAAATCTTCTAGTCATTGTCTGATTCAAAGTGGTCTTCCTTCATTAAAAAAAAAGAGTCGAGATGTGTTTCTGTGTGGTAATACGTGTTGGTCACGCCACCTGTAGGATCTGTAATGAGCTGACTCTCACCTGTGGTTCCTGAAGTGAAGATGAAGAGAAAGTTGGACATGACGTCGACTTTAGGAAGGTCACTTAACGTTTCTGCAGACATGTTTTCCACTTTGTCTAATAAACTCTTGAAGTCGTCACATGGTGATGTGTGATCCACCACCCACAGGCTCATGTTGTCCTTCTTCAGGTCAGGCAGGACCTCCGACACCAAGCCCACCAGATCTGCACAGACAGACACAAAGCGTTACTCCATGCTTCACCATCAGGATCTCGATTAAGAATCCTACATTAAGAATTGGAGACCCCTGAAAATGTCAGTGACGTACAACACTTTTTTAAGAGCCTGAA
The DNA here is from genome assembly GCF_963930695.1 of Labrus bergylta. Taxonomy (NCBI): domain Eukaryota; kingdom Metazoa; phylum Chordata; class Actinopteri; order Labriformes; family Labridae; genus Labrus; species Labrus bergylta. Next base: position 7,734,557 of record NC_089211.1, on the reverse strand, counting down.
TGCAGCCTGAGACCCTCTAGATACTAGAGTCTGTTGGGGTCCTATAGGCAAAAACAATAGTAATGGGTGCGACATTTAGCAGGGCGGGGAGAGTGAGTGCTGTCAGAAGGGAGGTCGTTGCAAAATGTGCACATTTTGGGCCGCTGCTTTGGTTCAAAGTTTGTCAGTCCTCAGGGGCCCCCCTACTGGTCTGGGGCCCCAAGCAGTTGCCTGCCTTGCCTATTGACAAGCAGCACCTCTGCGCAGAGCTTTCCTAAGCTGTATTCCCCCCCCCCCCCCCCCACCCACCCACAGAGATCAGGGTCAAAGGTCACTTATAAAGAAACAGAGTCTTTGCATGAATGAAAAACTGATATTTTAAGAATACGATATAAAGAAGCAAATTACTCAATATTTTCTTACTCCTTCATTTATTACTGCATTAATCCTGCTTTTAATGACTGTTTTCCTCCTGATTTTATTGCTCTGTAACAATATTTTAAATGAGATTTTATTCAACAGGTCATTTCAGTATTCGGGTATTTGTGTTGTTATTTTCAGACTGAATGGTCGTCTAACCCAACACTCGGCTGTGATCATGGGAGGCTGTGTTCAAGATAACAGCTTCCATGATCATTTACAGACTTTGACATTGAAGGAATTCAGGTAAAAAGTCCATACAAGCATATCCTCCTGATTCTGGGCTGCAAACAGGAGCCCGCAGGGAGACGTCCTGCTGTGGTACTTTGCTCTCTGCAGGTCGCCTATCAGTAAGAAACTTTAACTCTGTGATAAAGAGTGTCGAGTTACAACAGCTTTCATCTGCAGATAACTCCAACACCTCCTTTCCACAATCAGAATCAGAAAGTCAAAGTTTTTAGGATTTGTGGTGGACACTGAAGCTTCAGTGTTTATCCAGCTCTGCATCGGTCTGTAAACCTTTCTGTGTTCTAACCTCTCTCCATTTTTCAAAAGCATCTCCAATATTGATCCTAGTTTGAGCACGTTTCTGCTCGTGGAGCTTATTAGAAACATGCAGAGGCTTTTTAGGTCGGATACAATCACTTCTATCTGAACCACTTCTCTTGCCCGCTTCCATCACTGCAACACCTGTTGGTTTGACCTGATAACTGCTCTCATATCTGGCAAACCGAGGGGCGTCCAAAACGGCCGTGTGGGGGTGCCTTAAAACCGTCTACCTTCTCTGGTCCAAACAAATCCAGATCATTCAGGAGCAGAATCTAAAGTTAGAAGGAGGACATACTGGCTGCTGCATTGTTGTCAGAGAAGCCAGCACTTCAAAGCATGTTTCCTTAATGTCTGATCATATAGTAAGATCACTTTACCATTTCACTCACTACACATCTCACTGATTGTTATCTGTGTAATTTGTATTTTGTATTTAAGTTAAGTCAAAATACAGTTTGCATTTTTAAAATGCTTTGACAGAGAAAAGTCCTGCTGAAATTTTAGGAACTTTGACTTAAGTTTGAGGGGCCCTGAAAATGTTTAGTCCGGCCCTGCCGTGTTAATAGCATCTTTCTAATATCCCACTGAGTGCGTTATAATGACAAAGACTTTCTAAACAGTATCTTAATGTGTTTTAAATTGCAGCCCCGCCCATAACAGTGGGGAGTGACTTTAGAAAGCCTACGGAGGGTTATTTTAAAGTTCCTCTGCTCTGACTCCAGCTTCATAAATCTCAGCACAGCGAGCAGGTTTGAAAGTTTTACGTCACTAAAAGACGTGAGAGAAAAACGTGCAAACCTGCGCTGACAACCAGCGTCTTCGCCCCGCAGCTCTGGAAGCAGTGCAGCAGGATCTTAGCTTTAATGTTGACGTTGAGAAAAGCGACTTCACAGCCAAGTTTGCAGAGTCCCAGCCACGCACAAATAAAGTCCGGCTCGTTGAACATCAACAGAGCAACAATGTCTCCTTGTTTCAGAGAGCCCTCCGTCCTGAACGCGTTGGCGAACTGGTTACTCCTCCGGTCCACATCCCGGTACGTCAGGGTCTGGTTTTCGAAAATGATGAAGGCTTTGTTCGGGTTCTTCCTCGCCTGGTAGAGAAAACTGTCGAGGTATGTGATGATCCCCTGCTGCATACGAGTCTGCAGCGTCTTTTTGTACCTCTGAAGCTTCATGTAATAAATCAAATCCACCCAGAAGTAGGGATAGGTCATTCTCTGGTAGAGGAGCAGAGCCAGGAGTCCTGCTAGAACACTGGTGATCACTAAAGTTATCATCTTTGCTTTAAGAAACAGCAGCACGGCTCGGCACGGCTTACTTCAAGTCCTGCTACAAAAGTTTTAAAAACAGACTGCTGACGCGAGTGCCTTCAGGAAACCTGCAGCCAGTCTGATAGCTCCCTCATTATGCAATTTCACAGCAGCACACTGACAGCCAATGAGCTATGAGCAACGAGATGAACAGTGTGTGGATTTAACAGGGCCGTAAGAAACTAAAGTGGGGCCCAGTGGAGTGATTTAATGCCTGAGGACATATATATATATAAACATGTCGGAGAGCCACGGGTCCAAGAAATTGAGGATTGACTGGCACACTAAAAAGGTGGTTGCAGAGAGGTCGCCGTGTTTATAAAGAGCACACCTTTATTGTTTAAAGGTTCAGAGATAAACACGTGCAGCTCTTTTTTGACCTCAATTAGAGCCTGCTGACATTCCTCTGATTTTCCTTTTTTGATAAGTTAACCACTGTATCATCTGCATACAAAGTGATTATGTGCTTAGTAAGCTTTATTTGAAGGGCATTGTTTTCCACTCTAGTTCAAACATTGCCTGGTTCTAACGTTATTTCTCATTTAAAAAGGAGTTTACGCTCTACTTACATTTAACCAGCTGTGTTGCACCAGCTGAGATTGTTATGGAAAATACGGTTGTCATGGTGATGGTTTTGAAAGGTGAGATAACTTGGGAGGTGTAAGAGTGACCGTGTTAACTGGCATATTTCAGCTAAATGAACAGTCTTGTTTGGTGTCAGCAGTTTCATCAATTACATCCCTCAGAAACATGATGTCTTACTTTTTTTACTCCTGATTAGTTTAAGCCCAGATTATTCACCCGTCCAATCATAGAGGACTGTTAAATTACCTTATGTTGTAGTTGGAAGATTTTACCACTAGATGTCACTGTTGGTATCTGACACTAGCTGTAGATGAAGGCTGTAGGCTTTAGTTCTCACCTCATCATGATGCTTTGTCATATGCAAAATTTAGAGTTTGTGTTTGTGGATGAATGTCAGTGAACAGAAGTTATTTAGTCTATTCAGAGACGATCAGACAAAGGACAAAGGAAACAAACACTACAGGGAGAGAAACCCTGCTCTCTGATTGGTCACGTCAAGTTAAAATCTAATTTCTGACACTATGTTTTGGTTAGCTTGGATGCTACGCCCTACTAGTTAAGATTAACCTTATGTCTCTGTGGTAACCAAACAATGAAGCAACTAGTTTACACATAGGGTTTAGTGTAAGTCAGAACTTACACAAAGCTGCTGCAACAGGACACGGGACGAGAACACTTCCCTGTGGGACACCAGGACAACATAAAGCTCGGCTTGATCGGCCTTATGTGAGATCAAAGGGAAGTTTTAGAGTAAAAATGGCCACCCGTAGACTTGTGTTAAATGGTCAGAAATTCATGAGACACGAAACAACTTCATCAAATTATGATGTTTTATTCAAAAGCATTTGCACCATTGGCACAATGATGAAAACAAAAACTCAAAAAAAGCGTAATAAGCCAGAACGTAAAGGTTGTAGTGGGTAAATTATTGACACCATTTTGGAAAACAAGTAAACAGTGGCACAATCGGAAACAATAAAGATGAATTTGAAAACGTGAACTTGACGTTTTTGTGACTACAGAAAGCTCAAGTATTCTTTAAAGAGCAAACAACTTCAGCGATTAAATACAAATAAAGGAAAAAGGTTACAAAAGAAAAGCTGTACCTGTAGACGACTCAAGTTTCCCAGTTTTCAGAATCATTCAGTGCTAACCAGAAGCCACATTTGTTTGCGTGTTTAACTTCATAAGATGCTGGTCGATGTTAACATTTTTACACCAGAGCTGATCGAACTATTTACAGTATCTTACAAACATTTTCAAAAAGGCTCAGAACAGCTTAAGACTGCTGCTATTCGAAGCCGTACAGAATAAAAGAAAGAACAAAAATACAATCATTCAAAGCGACTTTTTCTGAACAATGTTTCATGGCATTTTACGAAACGTATAACACATGATCGGAGTGCGAACCATTCCCGCTGCAATCCTTCAAAAAGCCAAAGTCCAGCTTAAGCTTGTACTTTATTGAACATGTTGAGCCCTTTAGGTCGCACATTATTCAATGAGCAACCGTGTTCAGGTTGGTTTGTACCGATGGAGGAGTGATATGGGATGAAGCACAATCAGGCAAGATGAGGATTTAATTAATTCAATGTGGAGTTTGTGTCACATCAGTTGGATACAGTATATCCACTTAAAGGCAGGGTTGGTCATTTTCTAAAACTAGCATGATTCTGAAAGTAGCGTTCCCTCAGTGGTCCATCTGCACCCCCTCCCCTCTGTGCTCCCTCTAAAGCCACGCCCCTTACTTACATGCACATGCGCCGTTGCTCCAGAAGCAGAACTCAGCTCATCGCTTTGAGTGTGAGCTAGAGCATGCAAGAGGTAGAGAGCGAGCAGGGAGACAGGGAGGCGTGTGACTGGTTCATCAGACTGGTACCTCTTGGCAGATATTGGTCCAAGTTTTTACAGGCTTATAACTGATACAGATGATGGATTTTCTTTGTTCCTTTTTTTTCAGAGAACATGAGTTATTAATTTCTGTCAGGACATAAAGACGATTTCAACCAAAATCTTAAGGAGGAAATCACCAACCGTGCCTTTAATGTTTAAAAGAAGACCTTGTCTTGGACCCTTTGTTGTTGGTTCCTCTGGCTGCTTTGGGTGACAAATATCTGGACCCAAATATCGATGCGTCTCAGAAGTTGATACTAAAAGACAAACTACTACGGATTGTCGGGAACGCTGTTGGTTGGGATTGATCAAATAGTAATCAAAATATTGATATGATGCAGAACATCGTGATAGAAGGGAAACATTTCTAGAGATAACGTGTTGAACGAACCAACATGAACATGTGGAGAGAAAAGCATTCAGAGGGAGCTGAAGGTGCAGGGGAAACTTTTTCAACTGCAGAAACGACACAAAACATAAACTGAAGCCTAAAATCTTTTAAAACTTTTAAAAATATTCACAATTTTTGTTTTCTGTGTGGATGAAAGCTGTTCACTTAATGTTGTAAAAATATTTTTTTAAGACTTCTTTGATTCTTTAGCCCTCCGACCGCCGTTTCAAGCCGTGATATGTACGCCTCCTGTGGTGTCATGGAGGCGTAATGTGGGGACGAAGTGATCCCTCCTCTGCACCGTCTTCAGAGGAAGCGAGGGAGCGCATGTGTGTGTGTGTTCATATCTGACTGTGTGTGTATGTGTTGAGCTCCCTCTGTGTCGTGCTTCAGCAAAATTTAAACGCAACGTGAATTCACACACTGGGATGCCAATATTATGCCGTCGTGGAATCAACATGAACGTACGAAGACGTGATGACGGCTGAGTTTAGTGACAGTCTAAAAAAGGGCTTTTATTTTGGAAAGGAAAGTGAAGGAAACATCTTTTAAATACTATTTTTCTTTTTTAAACACAGCTGTTCTGTGTTCATTAGGTCTACCAATAAATACAAAAATTCATATTTTACATATATGCCAATCAAAAAGTAGAAACCAGATTAGAAATCCCGTAATCCACCGCACGTTAATGAACTGAACGCGGACACAATGGACATAAAGAAAACTTTCATGACAAAAAACTAAACTGAGGGGCGCGCTGGTGGCGCAATGGTCAGGACGCGCGTCCCATGTATTGAGACTCTCGTCTCGAGCGGTAGGCCCGGGTTCGCTTCCACCCGTGGCCCCCCTCCTCATGTCACTCCCCGCTCTCTCTCTCTCCCTGGCTTCCGACTCTATCCACTGTCCTCTCTCTGAATTAAAGGCACGAAAAGCCCAAAAATAAATCTTAAAAAAAAACTAAACTGAAACGTTTGATAACGACATCTCATGAGAAAAGTGTTTGAGAACGAGTTTCTTCTTAAAAGTGCTGCTGTGGAACAAAACAGAGGACGAGGAGGAATGATGATGTTTATGGATTTTGGTTCAAAATGTTCACGATGAAATGTCGAAGGTTTCATGCAAAGATTGGATTGTTGGTGGGGGCAGCCTGCTGCTATAGACCCCCCCCCCCTTCTCGTCCCGGCAGCAGAAGCCGTCCTCATTCATGCCAACCTCCGACCTCAGGAAGGTGAGGAAGTGTGGACAACAGGAAGGCAAAGGAGAAATCCTTCCTGCATATTATACCATATTCTGGGTCTTGAGATAAAACTTGTTATGAGTTGGCGCTCTACAAATAATAATCGACTGATTGAAAGAAACAACCTCAATTCAAAAATAGAACATTACAGGAATAAACTCTGAACCTCTTGGGTTAAAAATGTGCAGAACTATGAACTATGCAGATGAACTAGTAGCTTTGGTTAACATAAATACTACTCAAACACTGACTGACAAGCGTGAGGAAGACAGGGTGATCCGCAGCTCGATTCTACGACTCGTCCTCCGCAGACGTCTAATCTTTGATATACCTGCTAAAATTTATTATAACGAGCCTTTTTCTGAAACCGCTGTTACAAAAATAGAGATTTTGATTGGTGTTGGATGTTACACAGAAACATCAGAAAGGCTGCTGTATGTTTGGAACAAAGTCGTCGGAGTCTGCATCCTATGAAACCAGAAAATCCATCATTTAGAACACGTTTATGGTGCAGAGGTGTAGAAATTACAATATCCTCTGTTCAAAAGTGTGAAAGCTTTGTCATCATCTGGATTTTCTGCTCATCGGGCGTTCACACCTGCAGAAAAGCTCCTGATATTTCCAGGATGAGCGTCATGTGTGAACACAAACAGCTGAATGTTTCTCCTCCAGCCTCCTCGTATTTATTCTGCAGAAAGTCAGAGTGATCTGATGTGAGAACGCAGCAGGATATAATCAGGAGAATTCACCTGGAGCAAGTGGGATGGGGTGGTGACGTGTATTCCCTGTGATCGCTGCACGACCATAGACTGTCTGCACGCCACCTTTACCATCTCCGTGCTCTAATGAACCTGCTGCTGCATGTTTCCTGTTCTCCAGTATGTTCTTCTCCACTCTTTAGTTCACATTGAGATTCTCTTCAACTACACGTAGCTTTGATAGAAAGACAAATATTCTCATCATAGCGTCTTATAGAGGACTTCTGCGTCGTTCTTTTTACGTCACGTTCTGACAGGGATAGTCTTCCGCTGTGAGGAGCATGTGTGAACAGCCGGGTCAAGAGAATCTCCTCATCCCGGCAGTCCTCCTGAAATGATCTAGATATTTTCAGGAGTGCAGATGTGAAAACGGCTCATCTGAGAAGCGAGATCACAAAGAATTGATCACGGCCGCTCGTAGCAGAAGGATTGTGGTCTCCTCAGAGGATTTCTGCATCGCCTCGAGTTATAAACAGGAACAGGAAATATCCACTGAAAGTTAGAGTTGTTCTATCAGCCATAAATACAGTATCAGGGATCAGCCAGTCAATGCACCGACAAATGAGCCCCCAACAAGTCCTCAGGTTTCAGCTGAGAAGGGACACACTGCCCCGGGCACTTAAAGGAATATCATGATCTCAGGCTTCGTTCCAAGCATACCGAGACCTTTACTCTCAGATACGTGGAATGACCTACAAAGACTTCATCGCAGTTTACAGACGTCTATGAAAAAAAAAAAAAACAGCCGTACCTCCGACCTCTCCTACACTCAGGATACATAAAAACAGAGATAGTGTGGAAGTGTGACGGCGAGGGAACGGGTGAGAGTATAAGCTGTGGGGAAGAAGAAGCCTGCTTGTGTCTGTTCATCCACACTTTTGAGTCTGTGAATCATTCACTGTCTGCCTCCCTGTGCTCTGATGACGGACTCTCTCTGGAGGGCAGGATGTCGTAGTGGCTCGGGATGTGGCTGTTTTTTGGTAGATCGTACGGATCCTGGCCGAACTGTCCGCTGCAGTCCCCGTTCGCCTGGATGGTGCTCACTGTCGGCTCTGAAATCAAACACACAACAGTTGAACCTCATAGGAAAAATGAAGGAGGAAGCTGTATGAGAACAGTCTGTGGTCTCCCATGTTTTTAAAAATCGTCCACGTCAGCCAGACTTAGACATGTAGGCTGGATCGATTTAATTTGGTTAATTTATCTGTAAAGATCATGATCACTTTGGTACATTCGATGGTGCATCCCTACAGCAGACTTCTCTTCTCTGTTCTCAAAATGAGAAATCTTAAAGATTAAAGAGGACATATTCTCCCCCTTGTCCACCTTTTCAAACAGTCCCCCTGTGGTCTAAATGAAACATCTGTGCTGAGACCCCCCCCCCCCCCCCCCCCCCCCCCCCCCCCCCCCCGAGTTTTCCCAGTAGACATCACTCCTCTGTAGTGAGAATAAAAATGGCGGACCTGCTCAAAAGTTTTGTTCTAGGCTGGGGGTGGAGTCCATGGGTGGAGATACCAGGGGAGGGGAGGTTATCCCACTGTGACATCACAAGGAGAGCAAATTTGAAACGGAGCATTTTTCTCTGTGTTGTAAGACTTATGCAGACCACAAAAAAAGGACTGGATGGTTTATTTCACATTTTGTGGGTCTGTAGACACTCAGGTTACCCAAATATATGTTCAACACTGTACAAATGGACTTTTCATAATACAGTATGTCCCCTTTAAAGCGCCTCACCGACTTCGTAGACGTTCCTGTTGTTGGGCGGGCTGCTGTTACTGATTTCAGCGTACGGTGAGTCTCGTCTGGCCGGCGACTTCATCTCCACGTAGCCGCACTCTGTGTTTTTGTTCATCAGCGGCGGGGGGTCCTTTATGGTGGCGTACGGGTTTTCAGAGCTGTTCAGGGAGCAGGAGCTGGCGTGATACGGCGTGCCCTTCCCCAGGTCTGAATCACACGGGGGGAGACGGAGGAAGTGAGCAGGGGAACGGTGGGGTTCAACTGAAAAGTTTGACATTCATTAAAGAAGCTCTCGGAGCGTTACCTCGCAAAGATTTGCCCATGTATCTCCTGTCGATTCCGTATGCTCCTGAAACGGGGAGAGAGGACATGATAAAGATCAGAGAACAATGGAAGCATAAGAAAAAGAAAAATGCTACAAATCCAGCCACCTCACGGCCTGTCGGGCTGCACATTTATTGAATTCGCTGCGTGTGTTAGTTGTTGCACGAATTTCTGAATTTGCAGCACATGTTTCCATATGTAGATTGTTTTGGCCGCCGCAGGTCAGTTTCCCTTACCAGCCACCATACATTTATTTTCGCTGTGTTCTACAGATTGTGCACGTCCTGTAAAACTTAAATCCTGCATCAAAATGACCTTTAAAGACAAACGACAGACTTATCAAGAGAGTCTGCACACATGTTCAGGTCGGGTTTGTGTCCTTAGACGTAAATATGTAAGATAGTAACCTGCAGACTTCATGTTGAAATGTTCATGCAGGAGGGTAAATGATGTCTCACCCAGTTCATTGAAGCAGTCTCCTTGTTTCCAGTCTGCAGGCAGCGTCCCCGTGTGGTCAGCCAGAGGTCCCCGTTTCCTCGGATCCACATTCTTTAAGTTCACAAACAGCGTGTTGGTCTTAGCCTGAAACGTTCAACATGATGGGACAGACATCCGTTTTTAACAGATGAATTAAGACAGCTCACATGTGGAAATCTAAATGAGCTATCTTTTAATCTTTTTGCGATGGTTCAACTTCAGATACGAATAATACAAAAATACAAAACAGGTTTGACAACAGGAACATGCTGCAGAAACCTGAAACAGCAAAACTAATGCAAATACGTAAATGATGCACAACCCAGTCATCACAACAGAGATGCTCCAGGCCTGTAGGGGGCGCTCTCTAATTGGAACAGCTTCATTTCAAGCTGAGAAAGAGACAAAACGGCCTTGATGGGATAGGACAGTGGATAGAGTAGGAAACCAGGAAGAGAGAGAGAGAGAGAGAGGGGATGACATGCGGGCGAGGGGCCACAGGCCAGACTTGGGCCCGGACTGCCTGCTTGAAGGACTATAGCCTCCATACATGGGGCGGGAACTAACCCTCCCCAGGACTCATACAGGACAAACGGTATGCATCATGGATGGATGTTGTTTCAGTTTTCTTCAGCACATTCCAGCTGTTGTTTGGGAATTTTCTTTGTTTCCAAATTTGTGGCATGTTTCTCTTATCCCTGCTTTTGCCTTAATCACCCCCCCTACCCATTCTGTCCCAACAGACGACCCCCCCTGCTAACCTTTCCATACGGCCCGTTGTTGACATGTTGCGGGCTGATGCACTGAGTCAGAGTGTGGTAGCTCGGGTTGGAGAAGTAGTTACTGGGGTGAGTCTCACATGTTGGAGGGTGAGCTTCTGCAAAACCATCAACATGAAGTCACACATTAGAATGAAAGCGTTTCTATGGTTACAGTTCAGGTGAAGCTGCATCATGCATGTATGCACTTGTCATTAAAACCGTGTGTGCTGTACTGATGTTGTTGCGTCAGCCCGTTGTGTACCTGCGATGGTGTAATCCGCAGTGACCCTGACGGCGGGGGTGTAGGTGACGGCCGGCATGGCGGGCTCTTTGCCTTTCTGCTTCTTCCTGTAGATGATGAAGAGGAGGAGGAGGAAGAGGACCAGCAGCACCAGCACAATGATCCCGGCGATGGCTCCGATCTGATACGAGTCCACCTGCATGGCCGCGCTTGTCAGACTGTTCAGACTGCCGACCACCACCATGCCTGCTGCACACAGGACGAGGAGTTATAGAGCCGCACGTTAACAGATTCTAAGTCCTCCGCCTTTATAACGTCTATTTTTATAAAGTCGAGTCCTCACCCTGGTCGCAGCGAGCGCCCTTCCAGCCCGGGCTACAGTAACAGGTTCCAGTCATGTGATCACAGGTGGAGTTATTCAGACAGTCACACACCTGACGGCAGCCGTAACCATAGGAACCAGGAGGACACTCTGACAACAATAGACGGATGACTTTTATTTAACTTTTTTTTTTTTACAAATAAACAAAATGGAAATAAGTCAAAACATGATGATTTAAAGATCATTAAATGGTTTTGTCTTTGAAAAGTTTCAGAAGTTTAAACTTTGAAAAAAAGAGAAGAAACAGAAAGACAACAAGGAAGGAAGGAAACCAGGAATGAAAGAAATGAAGCAAGGAAAGAAAGACAGAACGAGAAACAGAAAGATAACAAGGAAGGAAGGAAGGAAGAAAGAAAAGAAAGACAAAAAGGAAGGAAGGAAAGAGATGCAAAGTAAGAAGGAAGGAAGGAAGGACCGAAGGAAGGAATGATGAAAGGAAAGAAAGAAGGAAGAAAGGCAGGAAGGAAAGAGACAAAGAAAGAAGGCAACAGAAAGCTGAGTGGTGTGTCTGCGGCTCATCGTACTCTGTTCACAGTGGCGTCCCATGAAACCTGTCCGACAGGTGCACTGTCCCGAGATGTGATCGCAGTCGGCTCCGTTCCTGCACTGACAGATCTGAGAACAGTCTTTACCGAAGTAGCCCAACGGACAACCTGCAGGGGGCGCAACACAGGTTACACATCACACGCCTTTAAAGTGCTTTATTCCTGAGATCAAATAATACACATTCATCATTATCATGAACCAGCTGTGACATGTGGACGCTGTCATCGTGTGTGTTTGTGAGACTCACGCTGTGTGCAGTACAGGCCGGTCCATCCTGGTGTGCATTTACACTCTCCATCATAAGCGCTGCAGTACGCTCCGTTGTGACAGTTACACGTGTGGATGCAGTTTGGACCCCACTGCCCGGGAGGACACGCTGCAGCACAGAAACAACACGTTAGTGATTTTAAACATTTACAGCTAAACATCCTTAAAGGTCACATATGATACTAAATCCACTTCACCATGTTTCTCTAACACTCACATGTGTCTCTAGTCTACAAACTCCCCAATGATGAGAAAAGTCCATCCTCTCCATATTTTGCCTGTTCCACTTTTCAGAAAATGTGTGCTCAAACAGGCTGTTTGGAGATGTTCCCTTCATGACATCACAAAGGGCAGTAACCCCTCCCCCAGGTGGGTGACACTCCCACAGCTAGGTGTTTGTTCTGCCCTCTGAGTCTGCCTTCTCACCATAAACAATAGGACATGGAGCGAGCACACCCAAGCCCTTCCAGAGAGGGGGCGTGGTCAGACACAGCTCATTTACATATTTAAAGGTACAGACACAGAGCAGGGCTGAAATAGAGGGGTTTATAGACATGATCAAATACAAGATCAGAGTGAATTTAGAACAAGAAACTTCACAGGCATGTTTTGAGGAGCTCTGAGACTTATTTAAACTGGTTGAAGAGGAGAATATGTGACCTTTAATATGTAGGTACTTTATAATGAATAAAACATGATTTTGTTTCTCATTTCTGACTGGGACTCACGCTGGGAGCAGTCGCTGCCGATCCAGCCGGGGTAACACTGACACGAGCCGTCGATGGGGTTACACGTGCCATTGTTGGTGCAGCTGCAGCTCCAGGCACAGTTTTTACCAAAGCGACCACTTGGACACACTGCACACAAAACATACACGCAATTTGATCATTTTACTCAAACACACGTCTACAGGTATTCTCACAGCCACGTCAGACATCATGCATGGAAGGACTGGAGGCAGGGTGACTCACCCTCGTTGCACAGCGCCCCCTTGAATCCGGGCAGACAGTCACACTGTCCAGAGACGTGGTGACACGGTCCGTTACTGTGGACACACTGAGGACACGTCTGACTGCAGCGGTGACCGAAGTAACCCGGAGAGCAGACTGCAGGAAACCAAGAAGAGACACAGAGACGAGTTCATTTCACCTCCTTTTAGAGATGAGTTAAATGTCAAAGATGGAATCTAAAAGTTTGTCTTGGATCCTATTCTCAAAAGACCAATGGGTGCAAACGCTTTTGAATGTCTGTGTGTGTGTATCCTGCAGCAGTGTGTGATGATGTCATGTGACTCACTCCTCTGACAGGTGGTTCCTCTGAATCCTGGAGCACACTCACAGGTTCCCTCGTCTGGAGAACACGACGCTCCGTTCTTACAGTTACATGGGAGGGAACAGTTCGGCCCCCAGCGGCCCTCTGCACACACACTGTCACAGTGGATACCTACACACACACACACACACACACACACACACACACACACACATACAGTACATTAGAGGATCCAAAAGGTCAAATTTCACACGTAAGCAAAGATTTAGTAGAAGTTCCTAAAATGTTCACACTTGATCAGATTTGTGCGTCTTTGAATATCACAAATTTGTATTTTTCCTCGATAAAAAAACCCCTCAAACACACAAAGACGAGGAATGTAAACATGAGGAAAGAGTAAAGTGTTCCTTATTTCCCTCCTTTTCCGTCAGTCCCCTTTTTCTCTCTAGCAGATACACAAGGATTTCCCATCATGCCGCTGTGTGTTCTACTGGAACAATAATTAAAGCGACATTTATATCCGAGTGCGTCAGTCTCACCGGTCCATCCGGCCAGACACCGGCAATGGCCGCTGGAGTGATGACATCCATCAGCGTGACTGCAGTCACAGCGCTCTCTGCAGTCCAGCCCGTACGTCCCGTCCTGAGGAGGAGGAACAGGATCAACTGTTAATGAGGTGACGAATCAAAGGAAGGAGACACGACCTTTACGTGGTTATGGTGAGAAAAATGAAGATCGCTCATGCTATGTTCATCTCTCTCGTCAAAGCCCTCAGACTCCACTGATAGAAGCAGTTAACGCTACCTCACAGGAAACAGAGAAAAATGTGACAAAAGGAGACACCTGGGATTATAGATACTGACTCACCTGGCAGTGCAGCTCACACCTGTCGCCCCTCCAGCCTGCAGCACAGGTACACTGACCGTCCAGAGCGTTACAGGCTCCTCCGTTCCCACACAAACAGGTGAGGTTACAGCCCAGGCCCCAGGTACCGCTCGGACAGTTGATGGAGCAGTCCACGCCGTGCCAACCTGAAACAACAAATTGACTTTTTGAAAGATTTATTTTGGGGCTTTTTTTGCCTTTATTTAGAGACAGGACAGAGGATAGAGTTCTCTCCTCATCCCTCTCCCCTCCTTCTTCCTCTTCTCCTCCTTCCTCTCCTTCCTCTTCTCCTTCCTCTCCTCCTCCTTCCTCTCCTTCCTCTTCTCCCCATCCTCTCCTCCTTCCTCTCCTCCTCCACCTCCTCCTCTCCTCCTTCATCTCCCCTTCTCCTTCCTCCCCTTCCTCCTCTCCTTCCTCCTCTCCTTCCTCCTCTCCTCCTTTCTCTCCTCCTCCTTCCTCTTCACCTCCTTCCTCTCCTTCTCCTCCTTCCTCTCCTCCTCCTCCTTCCTCTCCTCCTTTCTCTCCTCCTCCTTCCTCCTCTCCTCCTTCCTCTTCTCCTCCTTCCTCTTCTCCTCCTTCCTCTCCTCCTTCCTCACCTCTCCTCCTCCTCAGCTCACCTGGTCTGCAGGAGCAGGATCCGTCCACAGGTGAGCACTGGGCTCTGTTCTTACAGTCACAAGTGGAGGAGCAGTTGGCTCCGTGAGTTCCTGCGGGACACGGGACCGAACAGTTGGGACCCTGAGGAGGACACGAGGGGAGAGAGAGAGAGAGAGAGAGAAAGGTGAAACGAGGCGACTGACAGGAGGCATCAGATCAGACTTAGAGATGAGGAGCCCCCAGACGTAGTTTTAAAAGGATCAAACAGTCAGAAGGAGAACTGTGTTATTTAAGACGGTTCATTTTGGTTCCCACAGAGTTCGAATGTTTAAGTCTTCTGTGAGGCCGTTAAATCTTTGAAACAGATAACGCTCACATGCAAACACTGAGGATTTGTTCTCCAGGCTTGAGTTCAGATCATCGTACTTGGAAGCATTTTTATTGTGCACATGTGGCTGTGTGACGCACTGGCTACTCTTATGAGTCACAGTCGATCACTAACCCTCGTTAAGGTTAAAACCAGCAGAAGAAGAAGCCTCCTCTGTGATATTCATGCAGCTCTATATCAGACCTCCAGCAGGTCATCTGTTCCACATTCAACTGAAGTCCTTATAAAAATCTTATTTTATTTTTATTTAAAGCAATAACAACATTATATCTTTTCATTTCATTTCATTTCATTTTTTGAAACTATGTTTTACTTCAGGGGCTCTGTAGTTGTGCAGTTTAAAAAAAATGATATTATTGTAGTTCCACCAGCGGCCACTAGATGCTACTGAAGAGCTGTAATGTAATGATAATTCCCCTTGATGTAAAAGGAGAGAACACATGGAGCCTTTGAGGTTTCTGTGGATTAAAGAGAATACAGTTTTAGTGTGTGGTCTCAGTTTGATGTCTGCTGATTCAGCTGATGATCCGACATAAAATCTCATCCTTTTTTATTTTTAAAAACCTCGTAATTAAACACACTGCACGGCTTCAATCCTCTGGTGAGCTGTGTTTACCGTGAATCCAGGAGCACAGACACACTCTCCGCTCACGCTGTGGCAGTCGGCGCCGTTCTGACACCGACACACCTGCTGACACGACTCGCCGTAAAACCCCGGCGTGCACGTCTCGTTACAGTAGAGACCCGACCAGCCCGGCTCACACGTGCACTCTCCTGACATCGGGTGGCAGCTGGAGAAGAGAGAGGAACACAAACATACCAAACACAGAGAGAGTTTTTAATTATTGTGCAGGTTGATAAATGATGCTTTACTGTCAGATTCCTTCTGAATCTTTAGGGCGCTGAGGGATCAGCTTGCTTTAAACTATTGCTTTGATACGACCTCATTATTTTGAATTGTCAGTCCCCATAGAGCCCTATGTTCAAATGTCCAACTTTACAGCTGCAGTTCCTCCAGTGTCCACTAGAGTCTGTCTCCTGCAGTGAGTCAGTCTCCATAGAGCTCCATGTTAAAATAAACATGTTTACATCCTGGTATAAAAACAGTTTGGGTCTCCAGAGCTCATTTCTCTCTTCAACTGTACGGGCTGAATGTTTATACAACTCACCTGTTTACATTTTATTAAGGCTTAAAGGGATGTAGGATTAGGGGGCGTGGCCTCTTTGAGTGACAGGTGGGAGCTGCTAGCTGTCTGCTAGGTGTCACCTCAGTTAATTCAGTCCTGACCTTTGACCTCTGGGCTATGTTTGTGCTGTTGAAGCCTTTTGGAGATTTGTTCATGTGAATATCAGACTAATGGTAAATGGATTGAATGTGTATACAACTTTTCTAGTCCTCTGAATACTCATCGCTGTTGTGTTTATAAGCTGCAACGGCTCGAGATCACCAGGGTCGGATGGCAGAAGCACACCTCTCATTAAAATGTTGTTTTATTATGACTTATTTATAACTCACTAACTTCTCTTATCAGAGAACAGACTCAGACCACAGCTTTAAATGCCTTTGAGCATAGACCATTATTGAAAACAGTAATAAATGTGTCAGGATGAATAAAAGAGGATGATTTTGTTGGAATAAAGGATCTTTGATTTTCATTTTATAATCCCCTCTTTAGGCCTTGTCACTAATGAGGCCCGAACAAAGACTGACTGTGTGAGAATCATTCAAAGAGTCCGCATCTGAAATCAAAGTAACACAAAAAAGTATTCAAACTGAACCAATCTGCAAGGTCACAAGGGGGACCTGTCGGCCTCTGTCAGTGACAGTTTGAGTGACAGCTGCTCCACCTGACACAGAGCTCACATTGAGCAGGGACAGACAGCTGCTCTCTGCAGCGACAAATGCAGATACAGCTGTGCTACGCTAACCGCTAACTGAACACTGAGACACACACACACAGCTGCCTGCAGACCAAACGACAACACAAAGACAACACAGGAAAAAGTCTTCACTGTCGGTAACTGTTTGGGATATTTGAGAATCATTAACGCTGACATTGTCATCTTGGAAACATTGAATTGACTCTCTGTTCTGTGTGCAGACAAAGAGAGATGAGTGTTTGTGTGTACCTGCGCGTGTTGTGGACGTAGCAGGGACACTTCCTGTCACAGCGCAGGCCGTAGTGTCCCTCCACACACAGTCTGACGTCACACGTCTCGCCGGTGTAGCCCGGCTCACACAGACACATCCCGTTGGTGTGGTAACACTTTGCGTTGTTCTTACAGAGACACGTCTGAGTGCAGCCGGCGCCGTAAGTACCGACGGGACACTGGTCCTGACACCTGATCAGAGAGAGAGAGAGAGACAGTTAATAATTGGAAAATAGGGTCAACTACAGCTCAAGAGGGAGAGAATTTGTGGTTACTGACATTTTGTTATAATAATGTTTTAACATGCAAGACAGTGGCTACCAAAGAGGACAACCAGACGACTTCAGCATCCTCTGCCCTCCTCGCCGCTGCTCTCTTGTCTAATGTAAGCTTCTTTTATTTTAGTTTAATACTGAATCATTCATGTTTGTACGAAGAGAGCAAAGTTAACCAAAGTCAAATTCCTGTATATGTAAACTCTCCGGGACAATAAGGCCGACTGGCAGGCTGAAACTCATTCTTCAACAAGGCTGTTCTCTTTTTCCTACGGTGGCCCTGAAGGTCAACTGTACAAATATTTCATGGCTGCAAAAAAACATTTACCAGAAACTTTTCACTAAATGCAAACATGTTTCAGGAAATGCATATACATAAAAAAAAAAAAAAAAACATCAAAATACTACTTTTTTCATACTGCAGAAGGTGAACTCATGTTCTCAGTAAGTGATGTGTTTTTGATGTTTCATGGAATAGTTTTATGTTTTTCATCTATCTGCAGGATTGTTTTCTCCTGATATGACTTCTCTTTGGTGTTTGAAATCTGTCCCATAAATGCAATCTGGGATATTTTGCAAAAATATGAGCAAAAATTCTCCAAACAGTCACTTAATAAGACATGAGGAACTTTTTCACAGCTGCCTTTAACCTGACAGCTGTGTGAATCCTGTATTCCCTTCGATAAATCCTCCACATTCTTACATAGAGCTGCACGTCCCAGTATAAAGTCTGCTCTCTCTCCCAGTCCTGTTAATGGATTCCAGTGGGTTCGGGTGTGGCTCTGCCGGCCCGGTTCCCAGTAGGGCTACACTTTGGTTTGGCTTCCCTCAAACCTTTATTTTCTGGTTGCAGTGCACTGTGGCGGTCTATTCCTGACTCTGGGTAAGTATATGTGTGCGCTCCCTGATATTGTTAATTATACGTGTGTGCAGCCGAGCGGCTCTGAGATCTGTCTGAGGAAACACAGTCTGCTCTCTATGACTGTTTTCTCTCCTCTCTGCAGGATGTGGGCGACTTAAATCAGAAACAGAAGATTTATTTCAGGGTTTTGTTTTTTTTCTTTGATTCATCCTTCAGAATCATGATCCGGTCAGATGAGGACAACGAAGACACAACACAAGTGTTCAGTCACTGAGCTGCACATATTTAATATCTCACTTTGACTTTCTGCACTGAGATTTGAAACCTGTAAAAATAATGTTCCTACAAAGTGCTTCCTGCTGCAGCTGCTGCTTTGAAACTTCTTTTTCTTCTGTGTTTTTTATTTAAGAACGGGTGAAAGCTCCTTCCTGCCTTGGACTGGTCGGACTCTAAACTTCCGCTCCTTTAGCTTTTTCCAGTTTTTGAATCTGCCATGGTTTCACTGAAAATATCTTTTTGTTTAGTTTCTTAATCGGACTTAAAGTACACATGTTTTCTTACATGTCCGAACTCAAACAGCAGCCATCACTGATCAGTTATGTTCTCAAAGGTCAGCACAACTCTGGTTCAAGTTCTTCAAATTTCCTCTCAGCTGTCACGCCTCGGACATCCAGACGAAGACACACACAATAATAGAGGTGGTGTTTGTATAATGGTCACATATTATTCAAAACAATACGGCTAATACATGTATAGAAGTGATCATAAGCTCCGCCTCCTCCATGTTAACAGATGGGTCGATCTCTGCGGCACAGACTCTGACTCTGAGCTGTGCATTAAGTCAGCGCCCCTTGTGGAGGTATTTTGGCTTCACTTTTACAACAGGAGGAGGCTGAGACACGTCGTCCAGGATTATAAAGTGCTTCCAAAGCGTTTGATTTTTAATCTCTGATAGCTGAAAGAGTAAAATGTTAGTCTTGCCGTTCTCCTGTGTATCCGGGGCTGCAGAGACACTGTCCAGAAGACGACACACAGAAGCCGTTGTTGTGGCACTGACATTCCTGTGAACAGTTCTGTCCAAATCTGCCCTCCGGACACGGCTGGCCACACACTGTACCCTGCACACACACACACAGAAAGAGGATTCATGTGAGCAGCTTCTATACATTAAGCAGTCCTGCTGGTGATGAACACTATCTGT
>NC_089211.1:7090067-7092567 GCF_963930695.1 Labrus bergylta | reverse complement strand
ATGAATTACAATATAAGATAATTATGTGACCCCTGAAATATGGATTAAATATAATGACACCTGCCCTGCAACGTGTCAGAAATGCCCAAATCAAGTGGGCACATATTAAAGGTCCCATATTATGCTTTTTCTGGTTTTATATGCTCTTTAGTGTGTTTTCCAAGTGTCCTGTGAATGTTTAGGCACATCTATTTGCAAAAATTCAAAGTCCGCAGAAACGCGGCTTCTCCTACCTCCTCCTGTTAGCTGTAGCATTAGCCACATGTAATGCTCGGTTTGAGCCCCCCTCAAAAATAAATTGTCAGTGTGACGTCATTGTCAGTGTGAGATCACTGATCTAAGCCCATTGGCTCGTTAAGCCCTGCAGCTCATGTTGAAATTTCCGAGAAGCGTGCTGAGCAACTGACCAATACAGAGTGGATTGGCAGACCAATCAGAGCAGACTTGGCCCACGTGGGGTCTAACAGTGTGGGCTCAACAGAGCGTAGCTGACAGACTCAAGCCCAATTCACACATACTCCGTGCGTGCTGTGATCCGTCAGCACCGCGCACTACGTTGTACTTAGCTTCCAATCTAGTCAATCATTGTGTTCACACAGCGCGCGCTGCGGCCCGTCTCCGGCGCGAGCCACCAACGGCACTGCGCTCTGCTCCGTTTCAAATACGCAGCGAGTCTATTTTCGCCGGAGTACGCTGCAGGCACGCGTCAAGCTGGACAGAATATGACAGCCCGGACAGGAAGTCAGACAAGGAAACACACAGAGCATCCGGTCAATTTCAAAATAAAACACAATATACAGACTCGCGATCGTATTTTTCATCACTTTATCAACATTACGTCAAAACAGGAACCGAATTAACAACAGTGCATCCTCAGAAAGACAAAGCAACATGTTGTTTGCATGTTTTTCTCTTTATTCCCGTGGGATCTTGTAGTTCTACTGTCATGTGTCATCGGTGCGCTCCACTGCGCTGACGTCCCAGAAACGGATGCAGTGTGAGTGGGCGCGAGCCATCCGACGGAGCAAAACCGTGGCGCTGATGGACCGCGGCGCGCACAGAGTATATGTGAATTGCGGGTCAGAGCGTAGAGGGAGCAAGGAGGAGCAGACACTTTTTTCGAACTTTAGCTATTGTGAACGTACAAAAGTAGGAACATAGATTAAATATACGAACCCCAAAAAGGGCAGAATATGACCTCTTTAATGTGGTCATGTCCATTGATTACAATGTTCTGCTCCTCTGTTCAAACAGAAATTGAGAGATTCCTTGTCTGTACAACAGAAATGGACACAAAACTATGTGTTGTTGGTGTAAGCTCCATGTCAGGACAAAAATGGTCAATGTCATGTTGACTGCAGCAAGCCTTTCAATCCTGCATGTTTGGCTTGATGTACATGCACCCACGTTAAGAATTTGGTTTGATAAATTATTATGAATTCTTCCTTACTGGAAGTTATCCAGTGTACTGGACGTAAAATGTCGCTTCACGTGTGCCTACTAATCAAAACAAACAAGCATGGATTAATTGGATCAATTTTTAATGTAGAATTAAAGTCCCCACTAATACCTGCAGTTCTTTAAGTGTCCACTTGAGGCAGACTGAAAAACTGCAGGTATTTGCGCTGCAGTCTGCCTCTAGTGGACACTTGTAGAACTGCAAGTATTTTTTCTGCAGTCTGCCTCTAGTGGACACTTGTAGAACTGCAGGTATTTGCTCTGCAGTCTGCCTCTAGTGGACACTCGATGAACTGCAGGGCCCTTTCCGAAAAGCCACAGTACTTTTCAGTAGGGGGTTTCGGTACTAAACCCTTGTGGGGTTCCCTCGATTAAATCAATGGAATGAAGTTTGATGAAGTCAAAGTCCTCTCAGCTTTTCTCTCTCAGCTTGTACACAGCAGAAATAATCTTAGAGGATGAATTCATGAATATTTATAAATTAAAAAGGTGTCTAAAATTGTAAGGATTCGCCTCAGGCTCAGCGTTTTACTGTCCTTAGTGTGTGTCTCTGTGTGTGTGTGTGTGTGTGTGTGTGTGTGTGTGTGTGTGTGTGCGTGTGTGTGTGTGCGTGTGTGTCTGTGTGTGTGTGTAGTGTGTGTGTGGTGTCAAACTGGAGCTTTGCTCAGATGATGGATTGCTCTTTTAGTTCCAGATCTCCTCTTCTGTCACTTCTACTGAGCAGGAAGGTGTGTGTATTTGTCCATCTGTGTGTGTGTGTGCAGCAACAGCAACTTACATAAATTAGAGCGCGCTCCGGTGGACAGATGGGCCTCGGTCTGCAGCCACCTGCATGCAAATGGACTCCAAACTCTGCCCATAACTCTGTTGAGTTTGTATCAGTGAGGCCCGGAATGCAAAATGGCGCTCAAAGCCGTGCCAGCTTCGGACCACATTTGTAAGGCACACTTTCTCCATACTACTTATTATGGAGTTCTTTTGTGACTGAAGTGACGACACTCGGCTTAAGGGTTGCAAATGTCAGGTCAGACTGAGATCAGCG